>NC_057396.1:30495205-30787705 GCF_019320065.1 Cervus canadensis
TTGTTTTGTTTTGTCCTGTTTTTTAATTCCCTAACCTGAATGAAAAGCGAGAGAGACAGAGAGAAGACGGAGGGATGGGCGGGCGGGCTAAGTAAATAAATAAATAAAAATAAAATAAATAAGAAAAGGACCCTACCGTTCAATCTGTTGCTTTCCACACACAAAGAAAAAACAGAGGACCCAAAGGACACAATGTTTACAATGTGAATTGATAAGAGGCCAATCCTAAGAAAATAAAATACAGAAAAAATTATGTATGTGCAAAAATATCACCATTTACAGCAATGACAATAATTGAATAAAGAAATGTTTAAGTAAATTATAATATTAAATATCATGGAATCATTAAAATGGGCTTCCTTAGTAGCTCAGACTGTAAAGATTTCACCTTCATTATCCTCTGGAGACGGGAATGGCTACCCGCTCCAGTATTCTTGCCTGGGGAATCCCATGAACAGAAGAGCCTGGCGGGCTACAGTCCATGGGGTCACCAAGAGTCAGATATGACTTAGAGACTGAACAACAACACACCCTTTAAAACTATGCTTCTGTAGGGAGAAAATGTTGTTATTGTTGTTTAGCTGCTAAGTCGTGTCTACTCTTGGCGACCCCATGGACTGTAAGCCCCCCAGGCGCCTCTGTTCATGGGATTCCCCAGGCAAGAATATTGGAGTGGGTAGCCATTTCCTCCTCCAGAGTATCTTCCCCACTCAGGGATCAAACCCTCATCTCCTGCATTGGCAGGTGGATTCTTTACCACTGAGTCACCTGGGAAGTCCTTATAGAGAGAAAATAGTGAGGTATAAAATTTTACCTAAAAGAGTATGAGCTTCACACCTACTATGTGTTAAAATGTACACAGAAGATGGAAAATGCACCAAAACATCAATAGTGTTTACCTCTGGCAAAAGAGTTTGGGATTATTTTTAATTTCTTCTTTATATATTCTGAGCTGTCCAAATTCCCTACAATGTATATGCATTACTTTTATAATTAGAAAAATGAAAAGTTATTTTTAAAATTAAGGGGGATTTCTTGATGTCATTCAATCAAATGTGTTTATTACATGCCTGATACAACTCAATATAAGACTAAAATGTTATAGAAGATACAAAAGTAGTATGATGCAAGGGAACCCTCAAGGAGCTTATTTTTAAAGTAGAGAGACAATTTTAATATATATGAGTTAATCAGAAGATATTTCAGTGCTCCACTTGGAGGTGTGGAATGTACATTTAACAAGATTTAGAATTCACTTCCTAGAAGAGATAGTGATAGATAGCAGGCATTTTGTCTTTTTCCCCCTGACTTTAGAGGGAGTGCTTCTAACATTTTGCCATTAAAAATATTTAATTTTTAGTACTTAGGGAGATATAGAGGAAACATCATCCTATTTCTATTTTTTGCAAAGATCTATCATAAATAGATGCTTAATGTTAACTAATACTTTTTCTTCATCAATTGAAAATATTTCTCCTTTAATTCTTTAATGTGGCTAAATGTATTAACAGATTTTCTAACATTCCACCAACCTTTTACTCCTAGGACAATCCCAACTTGTCATACTATTTTAATAAACTTCTTGATTTGATTTGTTAATGCTATTTAGGATTTAACATTCACATGCAGGAAGTGAGACTGGCTTAAAATTCTCCAATCTATCACTGGCCTTGTCTGGATGTGTTATCAATTATACCAAGATTATACCAGCCTTAGAATAATTCCCTCATTTCACATCCTCTGGGATATACAATTGGAACTGTTACTTGAAAGTTTCATAGAACTTTTCAGTAAATCCGTTTAGTTCACATGTATTTTTTTGTTTGGCCTTTCTTTTGTTGCTGTTTGTGGGCAGATTTTAAACTTTAAACTACTTACATTTTTTGGGATACTCATATCGAGTTAATTTCTACTTTCTTAATTTGTCCTAATCACCCTTTTTTCTAATATCATCTTTTTAAAAAAATATTATCTTTTGAACTGATAGAACTTTGTTACCTTTCCCCTCTACTGATTTGGAAATGCATATTTTCTATTCCCTTTTTTTAAACTTACATACTTAACTAGTCTAGTGTTAAATTAATATTCCTATTGTCCTGCAGACATTCTCAAATTCATTGGATTGTTCTGATCCAGTCACCCTTTGTGTCATACATATTCTTTTCATTCAGCATCTTATAGCTCCTAACTGCTGTTTTATTATTGCTGGATAGAGTCCATGCTGTTTTAGATTTAACCGATTGTTTATTAATGTCTTTGCTTCCCATCTTTCTTCCATTTCACTCTTCCTTCCTCAAGTAGATCCTTTAGAAGTTCTTTCAGCAAGTACATTTCACTGGTAAACTTACCTGAAATTCCTTTACTTTATTCTCTTAAATTACTGTTTAACTTGGTAAAGAATTAAACCTTGAAAACACTGTCTTCCTATTTCCTGGCTTCTGTATTTCTTTGAAAAGACTTTTACCAATGTAATTATCATTCTTTTTGTCTTTTATTCTCTTGTTGGTTTTGAGGTCTCTCCTTTGTTTTTTGTGTTTTCAAGCTTCACTATGATGTATTTAGTTTGAAATTTATAATCTTGCTTGTGACTTTTCTGGGCTTCCTAAATCTGAAGGTTCATTTTTTTCATAAATTCTGGAAAATCATCACCCATTTTCCCTTTGAATACTATGTCTCCCAAATTTGCTCTATTTTCCCTTCAGGAACACACAACAGATACATTTTTGATCCTCTTATTCTAGACTCCATGTCTTTTTAACAGTTTCTTATTTCCCATCTCACATCTCTCTGTGCTTCTTTCTGAGAAATTTCCTATTTATAAATCTCTGGCTATGTCCAACATGGTCTTTAATGTGTCCACTGAGTTGTAAATTTCAGTGATGGTGCTTTTCGTGTCTAGAATTTCTGCATGGTTCTGATTAAAACCTTCCTGTTCCTTTTTCAGAATATATTTCTCAGAGTTTTTATTTCTTATTTCATGTCTTTAATCATACATATGCTTGCTTATAAATGCTTTCTAATATTCAGTTATCCTAAATTCTTAGAAATCTACTACTGCTTTGTGTGTGAGTGTGCATGTGTATCTGGACTCTCTTATTTGGTAGGTTATTTCCTTACATGTTCTAAAATTTTGGATTGTGAACTTATGTGTAGCCATCTTATCTGTAGACACCTAAGCAGGTTTGGGTGGGGATGTATCCTTCCAGAGAACTTTTATTTCATACTCTTTTCCACTGTAATTTATTACAGGATACTGAATATAGTTACCTATGATATATAATGTTGTTCATCCATTTTGGATACAATAGTTTGGGCCTTCCCTGGTGGCTTAGATGGTAAAGAACCTGCCTGGAATATTCGAGACCCTAGGTTGGGAAGATCCCCTGGAGAAGGAAATGGCAACCCTCTAATTCTTGCTGGAGAATGCTATGGACAGAGGAGCCTGGCAGGTGCCTGGGGTTGCAAAGAGTCAGACATGACTAAGTGCAACTAATACATATAATAGTTGCATCTGCTAGTCCCAAACTCCCAATCCAACCCTCCCCCCACCCCTTGGCAACCTCAAGTCTGTTCTCTATGTCTGTGAGCCTGCTCCTGTTTCATAGATAAGTTCATTTGTGTCATATTTTAGATTCCACATGTTAACTGATATGGTATTTGTCTATCTCTTTCTGACTTATTTCATTTAGTATGATAATCTCCAGGTCCATCCATGTAGCTGCAAATGGCATTATTTCATTCTCCTTTATGGCTGAGTAATATTCCATTGTGTATATATACCACATCTTCTTTATCTGTTCATCTGTTGATGAACATTTAGGTTGTTTCCATGTCTTGGCTACTGTAAATACTGCTTCTATTAACACAGGGATGCACAGTATTTTTTCAGATTATACTTTTGTCTGGAGATATGCCCAGGAGTGGGATTGCTGTGTCACATGGCAACTTTATATTCAGTTTTTGAGTAATCTCTGTACTGTTCTCCATAGTGGCTGTACCAATTTACATTCCCACCAACAATGTAGGCGGCTTCCCTTTTCTCCACACCCCCTCCAGCATTTCTTATTTGCAGACTTTTTAATGATGGCCTTTCTGACTGACGTAAGGTAGTAGCTCATTGTCGTTTTGATTTGCATTCTTCCAGAGAACTTTTGTATCTGCTTCTGCCACCTACAGAGGTATCCTTCCTCCAGTATCATTTTTATGTTAATTTCTTGGTGTTGGAGTTCCATGTTTATGTAGGTAAGGTAAATTTGAACCCCAAATATTGCCCCAAATTCCCAGGGAATTTTTTTTTTCTAGTTCAGAGCCTAGACAAAGATAGTCTTGCTCTGTTGTTTCTCAAGGCTGGTGAATGAGTTTTTTACTAATCTGCCTTTTTATTGAGGCTGTATCTCTTCAGAGCTTCCCTGGTGGCTCAGATAGTAAAGAATCTGCCTGCAATGCAGGAGACCTGGGTTCGATCCTTTGGTCGGGAGGATACCCTGGAGAAGGGGATCTTCAAGGATGAGAGCCTTAGTGTAGGTATCTCACTTCTGATTCCCTGCCCCACACAAGGTCAAGGTCTGACATATCTAATAACAGTGATAAATGGTAAAATGCAAGCACTTAGGTTCAAAATTCCCTCAAAGAAAACTATAGCTTCAGCTCATCCAAAATCTGCTTTAGTTTTAGTTCCTCTTTAGTTTGTGGTCTTTGAAGATTCCCCATCTCTCTTACAAATTCAGTTATATAATTAAAAGGATATTTGTTTAATTTAATCCACCATATCCAGGTATTTTGTGGTGGAAAGGCCTTTGATTTTTCAGAATGGTGTTTTTTCTATTCTGAATGCAGTAAATGAAAGTTCTAAGTAAGAGCTAGACTATTCTAAAGAAAAAAATAGGGGGATATTATGAATAATAATATAATTATGAAAAGATTAAAGACATTAATTGGTTTGTCATGCATGATAAGTCACTTCAGTCAAGTCCGACTCTTTGCAACACCATGGACTATAGCCCACCAGGCTCCTCTGTCCATGGGATTCTCCAGGCAAGAATACTGGAGTGGGTTTCCATTTCCTCCTCCAGGGGATCTTCCCAATCCAAGGATGGAAACTGCATCTCTTATGTCTCCTGCATTGGTGGTGGGTTCTTTGGGAGTGGTAAATACAGTAAATCGATGGTTCATAAAGACTTTTATGATAAGTCTTATGTATCTACATTTTAACAGATTTGTGCTTTTTTTGTTTTTCCTTCAAGGAAATTCCATTCTTCCTCTGAGGAACAACCTGCTAAGGCTTCCCCAGATTCCCGGCTCTCCCAGATAATGGAGCAGCATCAGCAAGCCCTGCTGCAGCTGGCAGAGGTGCAGCCCCATGAAGGGGCCTCACCCGGCCTCACCCTTCCACCCATACTGTCAAGGGTGGAGAGTGAATCCCAGCTCAGTTCAGAGAGAAGCCAAAGAAACCAAGTGAAAATCAGCCGCAGCAATTCTGAAAGCTATCTGTTTCAACTGGAAAAGGGGAAAAAGCATAGGAAAAGAAGCAGCATTAAGGTAATAACAGCATCTTACTTAACCTTCCATTTTGATAATACACATGGTCCTTGATTTTCATTCCCCTTATCATAGGCCTGGAATAGGGATGCTCCTCTTCCTCCTCTTTCTCTTCTACCTGCCCCCATCCCCTAAGAACTCTTCCTTGACTCTCATCTCAACCTCAGCTCCTGCAGTAAAACACCCAGGACAGCCAATGACTGCACTTTTCTTCTTAAATGTTTGCTTTACTGAGCTCTGTGTTTACTATAACTGGATACTATACTATAAGATTCACCATGGGTGCTCGCTTCGGCAGCACATATACTAAAATTGGAACAATACAGAGAAGATTAGCATGGCCCCTGCGCAAGGATGACACGCAAATTCGTGAAGCGTTCCATATTTAAAAAAAAAAAAAAGATTCACCATGGGGTGGGGGGGTGGGGTGAGAGGGAGGTTCAAGAGGGAGGGGACATATGTATACCTTTGGCTGATTCATGTTGATGTATGGCAGAAACCAATATAACACTGTAAAGCAATTATTCTCCAAGGAAAATATTTTTAAAACAACAACAAAAAGATTCACCATCATTAGCACTTTTGTGCACTGAAGTCTTTCCCATCAGGTCTGCTTTGCTAAATAAAGGAAATGGGGGTGGGTGGCAAAAAAGGAAGGTTTCCAGGAAGAAATGAAGGAGTCTTTTTATGTCCTTTGTGTTTCTCCACTGTTTCAAACAATAAAAACTCCTCAGGAGACACCACTTGTTTCTAGTGTCAAATAGTAAGGGAAAAGCTGGAAATGCTTTAAGGGGCAACAGGGAAAGACTTGGTTGGAAGCAATAAGCCTGTAGTGGATGGGCCGTCCCAGGAACAGACTCTGAAATGGAGATTTGTGAGCTGGAGCCCTCCTCCAGAACCACCCCTGGAAGGGAGGGAGCAGGCAGGGCGGGGCGAGGGAGAGGCGGCAGCTTTGAGGCTCAAAGCGGAGGCTTCAGCCACGCCCACGAGGGTTCTGAAGTTGGGATGGCCCTTCAGAGGCAAGGCACCAGCTGTTCCCTGACACGGATCAGCCACTGGTTGTTGCCTGTCTTTGAGGAAGGGTAGTAACTTTGGTCACGGCTACTTTGGGCTACTACTTTGTTACTTTGGTAGTAACTTGGGGCTACTCCACCTGGGTGAGGGCAGTTCTCAGGGAGGGACTCGACTGAGAGCGACGGAAAACGACACTCAGCAGCTGGGGGCACAAGAGTCTGGGTCCAGGGGAGCGTCCACTCTCAGGCAGATTTAGGGAGCCATCCTCAGTTCAACTCAACACACATGTGTTGAATTCCTTCCGGGCACCGGTGTCAGGTGCTGGGGGATGTATAGTGAACGAGCAGCAGGAGTGGACAATTGCCTGGAACTGGGGAAGGCATGCGGGCATGTGGCTTCAGTATCATATTGAAATAAAAAAGAGAGATGCGGGGTGAACACAGAGGAGCACGGAAGGGGCACACATCCCCACCTGGGGGTCAAGCAGAGTTTCAGGGGTGATCGTGAGGTGTCTGAGAGGACGTTCGCGAATTAACAGAAGAAAGACTGAAGGCACTTGAGGGAGAGGGACCAGCGGGAGCAAATGTTCTGAAGCGCGTGAGGACACAAAGCATGCTGGGAACTGAAGCATCTCAAGGCTGCTGTCACTCAAACTGGGGCTTCCCTGGTGGCTCAGACGGTAAAGAAGAGGGCATGGCAACTCGCTCCAGAATTGTTGCCTGGAGAATCCCATGGACAGAGGAGCCTGGCAGGCTATAGTCCATGGGGTTGCAAAGAGTCGGACACAACTGAGCGACTAAGCACAGCACAGTCATTCAAACTGGGAGGCCTGAGTGTTGAGAGAGGACAGCGGAGAAATAGGTCAGGGAGTTGGGGGTGGGGGGGCGGGGGGTTGGGTAGGTCTGCCAGTATCTTGCTTGTCATTGGTGGAAGGAGGGCTCTAATCTCTAGGCTAGAGGGTAGAGGTGCAGGTTGGTGGGAGGCACTGAAGAATTTTAACCACAATTAGCTTATTTTATTTTATTTTATTTTTGTGGGATTAACATTGACCTTTATTTTCCGTTCGTAATTCTTCATATTTTCTGAAAAAAAATTTTTTTTTGGGGGAACTGAGCATGCATTACTTTTATAACCAGAAGTTTAATAAAACAACTGAAAAGAAGAGATGATACACAAAGGGCTAGGGTGAAAAATTGGGATATAGTCACAAGACATCAAAAGATATGAATGAAAAGTTTTATGTCAAAGACATTCAAATAAGGTGACAGTTTTTAATTAGAATGGTTTGCACCCTTAGCATTTCTTGAGTTCAGAGGGAAGAAATACTTTTCAATGAAAATAAAGGTCTCTGTAAAAACCAGGCTTTCATTTATTCTTTCTCTATGCTTATGTTTTTCTGTCCTCCATTTATTATTAACCAGTTACATTTCCCAAGTAACTATTCTATTACTAGTCCTGCTTCAGATACTTTATCAGATTCAATATCAGGAACAGGGATAATATGCTTTACAGTTAAATATAAGGAATTTCAGTCATGGGTGGTTAATTGAGGGCTTTATTTCTCTTCTGTTTTACTGTGCTTTTGATCATTTTATTGCTCATTAGTCTATTTTCTGGTGTGTGGATAAGTGAAAAGATACAGACACAAAATTAAGTGTCAGTTCAGTCACATACTGATCAAATTAGGGTCTTGCAAAGAAATTACAGTGAGTCCCCTGACACGTTAGCTGCTCATTTTTGGCCAGAATGTATATGTGTTCATCAGGTGATTTATGGATTAACAGATAGTTAATGGTTTAAATGTTTCTTTCCCCTTAGTCAGCAGTTTACATGGAAACACTAAAGCATGTGATGACAGAACTGAAGGTGGTTTTCTGGTTAGCAGTCATCAAATTTAGAACCTTATTCTTAGCCTCTGTAGTAGAGAGCTAGATCCTACTAACATTCCTTTTTATTTTTTTTTAATTTATTTTCATTGGAGGCTAATTACAGTATTGTGGTCGTTTTTGCCATACATTCACATGAATCAGCCATGGGTGTACATGTGTCCCCCATCCTGAACCCACTCCCATCTCCCTCCCCACCCCATCCCTCAGGGTCATCCCAGTGCACCAGCTCTGAGCACCCTGTCTCATGCATCAAACCTGGACTGGCGATCTACTTCACATATGATAATATACATTTTTCAATGCTATTCTCTCAAATCATCCCACCCTTGCCTTCTCCCACAGAGTCCAAAAGTCTGTTCTTTACATCTGTGTCTCTTTTGCTGTCTCACATATAGGGTCATCATTACCATCTTTCTAAATTCCATATATATGCGTTAATATACTGTATTGGTGTTTTTCTTTCTGACCTACTTCACTCTGTATAATAGGCTCCAGTTTCATCCACCTCATTAGAACTGATTCAAATGCATTCTTTTTAATAGCTGAGTAATATTCCATTGTGTATATGTACCACAGCTTTCTTATCCATTTGTCTGCCAATGGGCATCTAGGTTGCTTCCATGTCCTGGCTATTGTAAACAGTGCTGCGATGAACATTGGGGTACATGTATCTCTTTCAGTTCTGGTTTCCTTGGTGTGGATGCCCAGGAGTGGGATTGCTGGGTCGTATGGCAGTTCTATTTCCAGTTTTTTAAGGAATCTCCACACTGTTCTCCCTAGTGGCTGTACTAGTTTGCATTCCCACCAACAGTGTAAGAGGGTTCCTTTTTATCTGCACCCTCTCTAGCATTTATTGTTTGTAGACTTTTTGATAGCAGCCATTCTGACCGGCGTGAGATGGTACCTCATTGTGGTTTTAATTTGCATTTCTCTGATAATGAGTGATGTTGAGCATCTTTTCATGTGTTTGTTAGCCATCTCTATGTCTTCTTTGGAGAAATGTCTGTTTAGTTTTTTGGCCCATTTTCTGATTGGGTCGCTTATTTTTCTGGAATTGAGCTGTAGGAGTTGCTCCTATATTTCTGAGATTAATTCTTTGTCAGTTGCTTCATATGCTATTATTTTCTCCCATTCTGAGGGCTGTCTTTTCACCTTGCTTAGAGTTTCCTTTGTTGTGCAAAAGCTTTTAAGTTTAGTTAGGTCCCATTTGTTTATTTTTGCTTTTATTTACATTACTCTGGGAGGAGGGTCATAGAGGATCCTGGTATGATTTACATCAGAGAGTGTTTTGCCTATGTTTTCCTCTAGGAGTTTTACAGTTTCTGGTCTTATATTTAGATCTTTAGTCCATTTTGAGTTTATTTTTGTGTATGGTGTTAGAAGGTGTTCTAGTTTCATTTTTTTACAAGTGGTTGACCAGTTTTCCCAGCACCACTTGTTAAAGAGATTGTCTTCTCTCCATTATATATTCTTGTCTCCTCTGTCCAAGATAAGGGGTCTATAGGTGCATGGATTTATCTCTGGGTTTTCTATTCTGTTCCATTGATTTATATTTCTGTCTTTGTGCCAGTACCATACTGTCTTGATGACTGTAGCTTTGTAGTATAGCCTGAAATCATGCAGGTTGATTCCTCCAGTTCCATTCTTCTTTCTCAAGATTGTTTTGGCTATTCAAGGTTTTTGTGTTTCCATGCAAATTGTGAAATTATTTGTTCTAGTTCTCTAAAAAAATACCATTGGTAGCTTGATAGGGATTGCATTAAATCTATAGATTGCTTTGGGTAGTATACTCATTTCCACTACATTGATTCTTCCAATCCATGAACATGGTATATTTCTCTATCTATTTGTGTCATCTTTGATTTCTTTCATCAGTGTTTTATAGTTTTCTATATACAGGTCTTTTGTTTCTTTAGGTAGCTTTATTCCTAAGTATTTTATTCTTTTCGTTGCAATGGTAAATGGAACTATTTCCTTAATTTCTCTTTCTGTTTTCTCATTGTTAGTGTATAGGAATGCAAGGGATTTCGGCATGTTAATTTTATATCCTGCAACTTTACTATATTCAGCTTAGTCTTTTTAGGAAGACTGTTCTGGCTATGTAGTGCAGAGCAGGTAGATGCAGAGCACACCAGGAATAGGGGGTCATGAGCTAAAAGCTCATGTGGGAGCCTCAGAAAGAAAGGAAAGGGTGGCCTTAAAGAGAACAAGGAAAAGTGGACTAGAATGACAGTTCTATATTACAGAGAAGGAAACGAGTACCAGCTTGCTGTGTCCTCCTGAGAGAGGACCTCAGAGGTTGATGAACATGAAACACCTCAGCCCACTGCCACAGCCCCCACCCAAGAGCCCACACAGCCCAAGGTCTTCAACTCACTCACAACCTGGGGTCCTTACCGCCACCCCTTCCCACACCCCCACCCAAGGGCTCCTTGAGCTCCTTGTCTGACCCTCCCTCACATCCTCTGTCCTAATTCTTGCCCAGGCCATGGAGACCACTACTAGTTGTTTGGAGCTGGGATAGTCCCCAGTTTTACTGTATTATGAAGAAATGTGTTCCTGGGATCATAAGTAACTTATTTTTCCACCAAAACATCATTATATGCTTAGGTTACATTACAGTTAGGTTCTGAGGTACAATTAGTCATTTTCAAGTACTTCATAAACAGAATAGGGTTTGTACACTGGACTAGGAAACCAGACACTATGTGTATTATTACTTCTATGGGGAAATATATTCAGAGCTTAGGAACCAACACATTCTCAAGATGAGGATGTCCTGTCCCTCTAGAACTTATGAGTTATCAGGGCCTAAGAAAGAGCTCAAACACACCACTTCGGATGAGAATCTTCTGGGTTAGGGTTCCTACCAACTGTGTATTATCGTGGAAAATGCAAGCTTTCAGCTCAATTTCTAGTGAGCAGGGATCAGTGGAAGTCACACACTTGGCCATTTCTAAATTTCTATCACCTAATCTCTGCATAACTTGGCAAGTTATTAGTTCACCTGAGCCCTTAGTTCCCCATTTGCACAATTAGAGTTGTTCTTTTGGTAGATTTCATCTGGCAGTTAAATGAAATACTGTATTAAAATCTTAGATTATTGTTGTTTTTTTAGTCACTAAGTCATGTTCGACTCTTTGCAACCCCATGGACTGTAGCCTGGCAGGCTCCTCTGTCCATGGGATTCTCCAGGCAAGAATACTGGAGTGGGTTGCCATTTCCTCCTCCAGGGGATCTTCCTGACCCAGGGATCAAACCCCTGTCTCCTGCATCTCCTGCACTTTCAGATGGATTCTTTACCATTGAGCCACCAGGGAAACCCCAAAACCTTAGCTTAGTACCTAGCGATGAATAGATGCCAACTAGATGTTCATTTCCCTTCCCTTCCTTCTCCTCCTGTAGTCTGAATTTGCATTTTACCTGGGAGGGTAGAGGATAGACCCAGGTGATGGTGGGTATCACCAGACATCTAAGATCTGGAAGAGAGGGAAGAGGAAGAAAGAGAACTTCCACTTACTGCTTCCCAAGCCCTCTTTAAACTTGGGAAATCCTTCCCCTCCTCCTCTTTCTCGGGGATGTTACAATCCACTTGTACCCATTTTCTCCATCCAAGACCTTCAGCCTATATCCGACAAAGACAAAGAAGCACTCTTTGTCTGGGGAGCCATTCCAGAAGCTACAATGATTGAGAACCGAGCTATTTGTATAGGACAGCAGGTAGCCTGGGCCTCAGACACAGGGACTCATTACCCAGATCAGGCCCATTTCCCAGTCAAAGTAAATCTCTTGGTCTCCAAGGGAATTGACTTGAATCACAGTAAAAATCTGAGGATTTGTCAAGATAATAGGCCTGAGCACCATCCCTCTTCTCCTGGCAGTTGTATTGTGACTGATTTATGAATACTCAGCATTGTCCATGCCACTGAATCCAGACATCAGGCAGTGAGAGATTAACCCAGCACAAGGGATGACAAACAGTATAAAAATATCCACTGTGACCCACAGAGAATAACTGCTTAAGGAATTCTCTGACAGCTGTGCAGAGCTGAGCCACAGTAATTAACTCGTGTGTTTGTTGTCACAGACAATCTGGGTATTGCTGCTCGACTGCTTCTAAGAAGAGGTTTATTTGGATTAAGTTTAGTAACCACAGAGCAAATTTCCTTCCCTTGCTGTTCCCCAGTATTGGAGACATTGTTTTCTATCCCATCATTAAGTAACTCTCTCACCCTTACACATCTGAGGAATGTTCTGGGGGAAAGTCCTGCAGTGTCCCCCCCCCCAATCGGGGCATGACCTCTCAAGAGTTGACACAAGTCCTCCCTGGGACAGTTGATGTCATTTTCAGTTCAGGCACCTTTTGCCCCAAGTTTACAGTAAAAGTCCCTCATCTAGCTTGAGAAGCGTGATGGACGGCTGGCAGAAACCTTCCATCAGGAAATCCTGTGCCGAACTCTGCCAAAGTCGTGACCCATGGACACCAGTTCGGAGGGGCAGGTCTGGCCTGGTCAGTCATCAGCTAGAGCCAGAGTTGGCTAATGTCAGCCCATGGGCATCTCATGCAAAGACTAGCAGTGAACCCCACTGGAGATCTGTTGAAAACGTGCCTTTATTTTCCTCATGTTTGGAGACCTAATGAGACTATTATTGTTGATGTAATTTTAAAAAAATTTGAGGGCATCACACTGTCATGACCTTTTGGTCTTGTAACAGCCAAAGAGAGGTAAATCAAAGTAAATTCTAGGGATTATTTGCCTATGACAGCCTTTTGAAGAGACAGAAAGTAGATTAGTGGTTGCCTAGGCCTGGAGGGAGAGAGGGGAGGGGAGTGACTGCTAATGGGTATGGGGTCTCTTTTTAGGATAATGAAAATGTTTTAAAATTGGATTGTGGTGACTCTTGCACAGCTTGATAGCTATACTAAAAACCACTGACTTGTACAACTTCAAATGGGTGAATGTGGTGGTGTGTGAATTTTATCTCAATAAAGCTGTTAAAAAGATTTTTGATGGAAAGGGATCAAACAAAATTGCAGCACTGAGAACCAATCAAGATTACTTGAGGCTAACAAGTGAATCCAGGATTTTTCATTGCCGGTCACCCAGAACAAACTCTGTCAGGAGCCCTGGCGCTCCCTTATTTTCACTGGCAGCAGCTCAGCCTGTCAAGGGGTCAATGGCGTTTGGAGATGCCCCTTTCGGTCAACACTGTCTTTCGTGTCAGTCTGCAGTACTGGACCCTCGGTTCTGTCTTCCTGTGACCGCCATGACGTCTAGTCCAGGTGATAGTAAGAACTTGGACGGGGCAGCAATAAGCAATTACTCATGCTTCACAATCTGTCTTTTGTGAGTCAGTGGGATGATTAAGCCTAAGCTGCTTCAGACTAAGGATGTGATTTCTGGGCACTAATCATTTCTTTCTCTCAGTTTTGGACAAATCGGATTTGTGACTTGGACATGAGTGGGTTCCCTCCTTTTTCATCTTTGGTTTACTTTGGCAAATAGATAGTAACTTAGTGATTATGCTGAAAACAATGGCACAGGTGGCATAGGCCAGGTAAAGAACAAATTCGCAGTTGCCAAGAATAGGATATCTGAGCTCATTCACCTATTAAAAATCAGCAGAGGTTTTAAAATGTGATAATATTCAGTGTCATCAAGGTCTGCACAAAAGAAGCATTCTTCTGCCTCCTTAATGGAAGTGTTCATGAATGGCCCTGAATACGTTCACAATTCTGTTTCAATGATCTCAGTTCCCTTCAGAGACGTGAAGAAATAATTGAGAAGTGAGATGAGAAGAAATAATGAGTGGCTCACAAACAGTGCTCATCCCTGCGTGTGTGCATGCATGCATGTTTGTGTCAGTCGCCTGGTCATGTCCCACTGACCCCATGGACTGTAGCCCACCAGGCTCCTCTGTCCAAGGGATTCTCCAGGCAAGAGCACTGAAGTGGGTTGCCATTTCCTTCTCCAGGGGATCTTCCAAACCCAGGGATCGAACCCATGTTTCCTGCATTGCAGGTGGACTCTTACTGTCTGAGCCATCAGGGAAGTCCCCTCAGTTTTCAGATATTATAAAAATTCCGTTGTCATTGGGGAGAAAACTGAGACACACTGACCCCCCTCCCCAGGCCTCTATTTGCCAGTCCAAAGTCTAGCATACACCCTCCTACTCTCCACCCCCAGTGGAATGAGCTGCACACAGGCAGCCTTTTGCCAGGGGGAGGGTCTCAGGAGCCCATTTGGTGGCCTATGTTGGGGGAGGCTGGCCAGGGTCAAGGGCTGTGGGTGGGGGATCAGGAGGAGAGGTGTGGTTGGAGGAGCAGCTGCTGTGTGTGTGCATGGGGGGTGGTCAGCACTGAATAGGGGACCCCATATGGGGTTCCATAATGATCTACACAGTCCATGGAATTCTCCAGGCCAGAATACTGCAGTGGGTAGCCTTTCCCTCCTCTAGGGGATCTTCCCAACCCAGGGATCAAACCCAGGTCTCCCACATCGCAGGCAGATTTTTACCAGCTGAGTCACAAGGGAAGCCCATGCTCATCCCTAGGACACCTTAAATGTTCAATATTTAGAGGAAGCACTAAATAATCCAACTACAACAAGACAATAGCATGTTATACACAGAAAATATCTAGTGGCAGGGAAATACAGTGTCATGCTAACGTCAGTGAAAAATGACAAAATAATTTGTAGCATAGGGAAAATTTTAGAAAAGTAGGAGCAGACACATCTAAAGGGCAGGAAGCAGCTGTAGTGGTTTTTCTGGATGATGACTCCATTCTCTTAAAGAAGATTTATGATTTTTAAATGGCTTCAATGAACACTGTTTCTTCTATATACTTAATGTTCTAGTCATTTTAGTCCAAAGCCTTCTTTGACCCTGATGCTGGGAAAGACTGAGGGCAGAAGGAGAAGGGGGCAACAGAGGATGAGATGGTTGGACGGCATCACAGATTCAGTAGACATGAGCCTTTGACTGTGTGGATCACAATAAACTGGGGAAAATTCTGAAAGAGATGGGAATACCAGACCACCTGACCTGCCTCTTGAGAAACCTATATGCAGGTCAGGAAGCAACAGTTAGAACTGGACATGGAACAACAGACTGGTTCCAAATCGAGAAAGGAGTACGTCAAGGCTGTATATTGTCACCCTGCTTATTTAACTTATATGCAGAGTACATCATGAGAAACGCTGGGCTGGAGGAAGCACAAGCTGGAATCAAGATTGCCAGGAGAAATATCAATAACCTCAGATATGCAGATGACACCATGCTTACGGCAGAAAGTGAAGAGGAACTAAAAAGCCTCTTGATGAAAGTGAAAGAGGAGAGTGAAAAAGTTGGCTTAAAGCTCAACATTCAGAAAACTAAGATCATGGCATCTGGTCCCATCACTTCATGGCAAATAGATGGGGAAACAGTGGAAACAGTGTCAGACTTTATTTTGGGGGGCTCCAAAATCACTGCAGATGGTGATTGCAGTCATGAAATTAAAAGACGCTTACTGCTTGGAAGGAAAGTTATGACCAACCTAGATAGCATATTAAAAAGCAGAGACATTACTTTGCCAACAAAGGTCCATATAGTCAAGGCTATGGTTTTTCCAGTAGTCATGTATGGATGTGAGAGTTGGACTGTGAAGAAAGCTGAGCGCTGAAAAATTGATGCTTTTGAACTGTGGTGGTGTTGGAGAAGACTCTTGAGAGTCCCTTGGACAGCAAGGAGATCCAACCAGTCCATCCTAAAGGAGATCAGTCCTAGGTGTTCATTGGAAGGACTGATGCTGAAGCTGAAACTCCACTACTTTGGCCACCTCATGCAAAGAGTTGACTCACTGGAAAAGACCCTGATGCTGGGAGGGATTGGGGGCAGGAAGATAAGGGGACGACAGAGGATGAGATGGCTGGATGGCATCACCAACTCGATGGACATGAGTTTGAGTAAACTCTGGGAGTTGGTGATGGACAGGGAGGGCTGGCGTGCTGCGATTCATGGGGTCGCAATGAGTCGGACACTACTGAGCAACTGAACAACAATAAAGCCTTCTTTAAGAAAGGCTCTTCTTTGATCTTTTAGGATTAGATGCACTGAGTGTTGACTATAAATGTCATTATATAGTATAATGTTATATTAACATTCTAATAAGGCAAATACTATTTACAGAACTTTCATCCTTGCACCGTAGAACTGTTGCCTAAATGGCACGTGACTTTGGCCCTTTGAAGCCCCAAGGTATACTATAAAAATTCTGTAGGACCATAGAAATATTGTCTTCAGCTACAAGTCATAGAATTGCTGTTTACAACAACTTGAAAAATTCTTTGAGTTCATTCTTCTTATATATAGTTAATTCACAAGTAGGTAGTTGCACTGGTGGTTCCAGAGCTCAAAACATCAGAACCAGTATTTATGATTCTCTTGTTCTTTTTTCTTTCCTGGCCTCAAGACTGCTGCTAGCTCCAGAAATTACATCCACATTCAAGACAAGAAAAAGGGAAAGGGGGAGGGGCTGTGGCAGTCTGAATAAAAGTTTTCCAAGATGCACCCTCTAGCTCATATCTCAAAAGCCAGAGCTCAGTGCTGGGATTTGGGAAAAAGAGAATTTGGCTCTAATCCTAAAAAACAGCAATGGATAAGCTAAATGATCTGACCTCCAAGTAGTCAGTCAATAGTCCCTGTGAGTAGTAACAGTTGATCCATGTGTATATGTAAATTCACTGTTAAGATTTGAGAATTATATGCAGTAACTATATGATGAAATGTTCCATTTTTAAAGTCTCTTGACTATCTCTGCCAAATTCTCTCTTAGGAAAGAACACATTAGATATAGTGTATATATCCACTCCAGTATTCTTGGGCTTCCCTTGTGGTAAATGTGGGAGACCTGGGTTCAATCCCTGGGTTGGAAAGATCCCCTGAAGAAGGGAAAGGCTACCCACTCCAGTATTCTGGCCTGGAAAATTCCATGGACCGTATAATCCATGGGGTCACAAAGAGTCGAACTTGACTAAGCTACTTTCACTTTTCAATAATTAACAGGAACTTTCAACATTTAGAAAAATGCCCTGTCATTAGCATTTAAACAGGTGGTACCACGTACAGTTCAGAACTGCCATCTCCACGGTATGGCTGTTTATTCTAAGCACCAATTTCAATGTACCCTAAGATCATTACTGTCACCCAAACCATCTCTTTGGTATTGTCCTTCCTACCCTTCCCAGGTAGCACTAGTGGTAAAGAACCTGACAGCCAGTGCAGGAGATGTTGAGACACGTGAGCTCAATCCCTGGCTCAGGATGATCCCCTGGAGGAGGGCAAGGTGACCCACTCCAGTATTCTTGCCTGGAGAGTCCCAAGGACAGAGGAGCCTGAGGGGCTACAGTCCATATAGTTTCAAAGAGTTGGACAGGACTGAAGTGACTTAGCATGCATGCACCCTTCCCAAGGAAGACAACCAAAGGAATTCAAATTAAAGGACCTGGTTTTCCACAAGGGCATCTACTGCAAATAACAAGTCAGATTTCCTGTCAAAAGCAGGAATTTGGGGAAAATCTCAATCTATCCTACAGTCAGGAGTGCCTTAGCATTTTTCCTGCCTATTACTGTGCTCAAGTGTCATAATTTAATAATTAAATGACCTTGTTTTGTATTGTCCCTTTAAATATGCAAATGTTAATAGTTATCATATAAAATTACCTGTACCCTTCAACATATCCAGAATCACACTGAATACAATGAATTTCTCAGTGGGTCTTCCTTAGACTCTTAAGCTTTACATGTTTCCTTTCTTTTGAATCTTAATATCAGACAGGGCACTCTCCCTTTGAAGCAGTGTGCTTACCCAAGTCATTTATTGATAGATAACCTGTTCCAGGGAGATCATTCAGTGCAGTGAATGGAACAAAACTAGACATACTTGTCATAGTAGCAGCAAAGTAGGAATGTGTCCGTCATGTTAAAAATATTAATAACAAATCTACCATATGACCCCTCAACCCCACTACTGATCAGGTACCCTGAGGAAACCATAATCAAAAAAGACACATGTACCTCAATGTTCAAAGCAGCACTGTTTACAATAGCCAGGAAATAGAAGCAATAAATGTCCATTGACAGATGAGTAGATAAAGAAGATGTGATACACATACACAGTGGAATATTACTCAGCCATAAAAAAGAATGAATTTGAGCCAGTTCTAGTGAGGTGGATGAACCTAGAGCCTGTTATACAGAGTGAAGTCAGAAGGAGAAAAACAAATACAGTATATTAACACATATATATGGAATCTAGAAAAATTATGTTGATGAACCTATTTTCAGGGAAGGAATGGAGACACAGATGTAGAGAATGGACTTGTGGACACAGTGGGGGAGGGAGAGAGTGGCATCAACATATATATACTATCAGGTATAAGATGGAGAGCTGGTGAGAAGTTGTTGTGTGGCACAGGAAGCCCAGTCTGGTGCTCTGTGATGACCTGGAGGGATGGGATGGGGGAGAGGAGGAAGGCTAGGGAGGGAAGGAATGCATGTATAATTAGAGTTGATTTGCATTGTTGTATGGCAGAAACCAACACAACATTGCAAAAAAGTTTTTAAATACTTAAACTAAAAATATAGGAAAAAAAGTAAAAAAAAAAAAAAAGTTAATAACAAAGCAGCACTTTACTCACTTGAAATTTTTTATTTATAACTTTGAGAATTTCAGTGTTTTTTTATTGCAGAAGTGGAAAAGTCCACACATGTCAGCCCACCAGCTACAAATTACCAAGGACACTGTTATCAATGACGACCATTAAAATGGAAGAACTGTCAGGACACACCCACTCCCCCAAGGTCCACGCAGGCCACCATTCTTCATTTCGCTTCTCCCCTTTCTCATGTGGCTATGACAACTTGGAAGGGGCGGGGGAGGGGGCGGAACATACAGGTCTCTAAAGGAAACTCTCTCTTTGTATTTTCAAGAGCTCCAAGCTGAAAGGTTATCAGAACAGAGACGTGAAACTTGGAGGCCTCGGACCTGACCTTGAGTCCATCAGAGACAAAGTGAGTGGGAGGTACCTACAGCATTTCCAGGCTCAGATCTGCCCTTTGTCTTCCAGCAGAACTGTATAGAGAGACCCCAGGAACCAAGTTCTAATTCAAACATCTCCCTCTGAATAGAGACCCCTCTGAAATAGCACTGGTATTAATAAGAAGCCCCGGGCACTCCTTCTACCATGAAATAATATTACTCAGCCAATGTTGTTTTATGTATCCACCTTTTAAGTTAGTTTTGAAGGCCCAAACAGAAAAGTGGGGCATGTGCCCATGAAAAGAGATGTCTGTGTTATGTGGTTGTTGGTCTTTTCCAATAGAGTTATCTTTAGAATACTGAAGAGTGGCTACAGAGAAGACACTCAGGGTAAGAGTTTCCCAGCCCATGAAAAGTGCATCCACTTTATTCTCTTTCCTTTAGTGAAAGGAGATCTTCATTTAATGTGTTTTAACTGCAGTTGCACTCAAGGCATAAAAAGAGAGTAGAGTTCAAAGTTGGAAGCAAAAATGAAAATAAATTGGGTAAACGCAACAAAGCAGAGGCTGAATGTGATTTAGCCCCTGTTAAAGGAACACTGGGTGTATTAGTGCCCCCTTGAGAGAGAATGATTTCTAGGAGAAACATTAATTTAACCATTTCACTGCTGTCACACATGATAATCCCATTTCCCCTGTGCTAATGATACTGTATGCCCAGCTCACTAAAATTAGTGTCACTTGAAAGAGAGAACAGAGCGATCTAGCAGGACCTGTGAGTCACCCTCCCTGTGCTTCTCTGAACAGATGCAGAAATTAATACAGCAAAAGGAATATGCTAAACAAGTGAAGGAATACAACATGAAGGCACTATCCATCCCCTCAAAGCCACAAACAGCAATAACTGAAAATAAACCTGCTGTCCCTCGGCAGAAGGTAAGAAACTCTCACCAAGGCAGTTAGTTCTCTTTTCAATTAGAATTAAAAGGAAATCTTTGTGACCTCATGACTTAAATTCCCCACATCTTTTGAACACAGAGGATGTTTTAGCTACTACCATTCCTGCAGCACCCTGTCATTCACAGATATTAATATAAAAGTGATATACCCACATATGCTGCTGGAAGGTTAGAGTCTTTTTTTCCCCTGAGGGTCACTATTATTTTTGTCCTCCATGTGTTTTCCTCCTAGTATTTCAAGTTTGTCACACAAAAATTGAATGCTTAGGTGGTTTTCTTTCTAAAAGAAACTAGTAATCCTGATTAACCATCAATTTCCTTCTCTACCACTAAACAAGTTTTAAGAAATTAGCATGTTCTTACCATCTCTGGGTGCCGGTGTCAGAGGAAAGTCCTTCATTGTTTCAAGTTCACTCCCTACATTTTTCCTAAGCAATGGTACAATAGGTATAGGTTCCTCTACCTAAGAAAATACTTTGGTCACTTGATGTAAAGAGTTGACTCATTGGAAAAGACCTTGATGCTGGCAAAGATTGAGGGCAGGAGAAGGAGGCGACAGAGGATGAGATGGTTGGATGGCATCACCGACTCAATGAACGTGAGTTTGCGCAAGCTCTGGGAGATGGTGAAGGACAGGGAAGCCTGATGTGCTGCAGTCCGTGGGGTCGCAAAGAGTCAGACACAACTGAGAGACTGAACAACAACAACCCAAGAAAAATGATTTCATAAAATACAGAATGTTCTCCCTCTCAGAAGTCATCCAACTCTAAGTTGTGATGTGAATGAAATATGTTCTATGGGGACACCAAGCTTTGCAGTACAAGTCTCTGCCTCAGTCCCAGCAAGGACGTGGGACCCTTTGCATGAGGGACAAGTGACCCTTTGGTGCTTTTAGGTATTTGTACTTCATGTTCTCTTTCACAGACTCTCATATTTTCTATCTATTGACTTTCTTCCTCAGACCTTGAAGACCTCAGTCCTCTTGATTGAGTTTCCATGGTGCCACTTTTTCTTTTTTCTCCAAACCATTATTTTTTCATGAAAAAATTCAAGGCAGCAAGTCTATAATTAGAAATTCCAACAGAAGTCACCTACACACAGGGAGAAGTCCAGAGTTTTTCTGTTTTGGAAATTTTTCCCCTTCCAGAACATATATATATTGCATCTATCCCCATTTCAGCTCTCAGGAAACTTACTAAAATGTAAAACTAGAGAGGTGAGATAAATTAGGGGTTTGGGATTAACATATACACACTTCTACATATAAAATAAACAACAAGGAGCTACTGTATAGCACAGGGAACTATATTCAGTATCTTGTAATAACCCATAATGGAGAAGAATCTGAAAAAGTGTGTGTGTATATATATATATATATATATATATATATATATATATAACTGAATCACTTAGCTGTATACCTGAAACTAAAATAACATTGTAAATTAACTATACTTCAATTTTTTAATTTTAAAAAAGTGTTAAAACATATAAAGGCAGATTTAGAAATCATATTTAGTGAGCTCATTTTCATTGTAATGCCTTTCAGAACTGACAGCCCTGAATAAAAGACTGCCTTTTTTCAGTATCCAGGTTTCTATAGGTATACAAAAGAAAAAAAAGAAAAAATAATTTTCAACCTCTAAAGAACACTTGCTAGAGGTCTGAGAGCCAGAAAGAAGAATAGTTGGTGTAATAATGGAGGCTCAATTTTATCTCAACTACAGTGATGTCTTTGGTCTCAAGCTGTAACAAGTCCTCTTTGGATGGAAAGGTCTGTTAATATCTCCTTAATAGAGGTTTGGTTTTAATAAGACTGCCAGAAGCTAAATAGATCAAACACATAAGAAATCTATTTTCAAGCACTTTAATAAAGCTCAGTTTTATAAAGAAAACATCCAAAGGCACAACTGTATGTATCAGTCTTCAACTCTTTTTTTTCCACATTATTTTGTTACATGGCTAATTTTATTTAAACTGTGTGTTATATTGCATTATTTGTATTTTCCATTTGGTCTCCATGTCTTAGTACATTACCTGTAGCAATAGTCTCCATTTATATTATCAATAAACCTTTTCTAAGACTAGATTTAAGGAATCCAGGGCTCCCTTCCCATTTCAAATAAACTTTTATATGCTTTTAGGCTTTGGAATATGCTAAGACCATCCCCAAACCCAAACCTTCAAATCTGAGTGATCAAGCCTCAAAAGAAAAGAAAAATCCAACCCATGCTGGAAAAGAAGGCACCTTACCTGAAATCTCACTGCTGGAAGTGCTGCAGAACAGACACGAAAGAGAAAAACAGGCCGTGGCTGCTTTTAAAGTCCTTCACATTGTATAGACAACATATGTGCTGGAGACCAGAGACACTCGGGGAATGGACATGGAGGAGAGAAATTCCAACTTTAACTGCTCTGCATTAAGTGATGACCTTGCGTCATCATCTAACTAACTACATTCCATGTTTGCTTTGTACAGGATTTAAAATATGGAGCCCTAATTACAAGATGGTGCCATATTTTACTTTCCAGGAAGAAAAACTATTTTAATTATTTATTTTCAAAATCAGTTAAAACTGGGGCTGAATAAGAACTAGGGAATAAAACCTTCTAGTTTTCTATCAGCTCTTCTAATTTCTAAAATGATGGCTACCCTTTCTCAGCATAATGAAACGCTTGAAGTTACCCAGAAAGAAATCTATCTAGTTGGGTTTATTTCTCATTTTTCTGATAAGAAAAAAAAAAGTATGAACACTTCGGTTTCTACTGAAAAGAACTCAAATGGGACTATACACAGTTAATTTTGAGATGTCGTTTCCAAAACATTTCTAACATCTCTCAATATTTTAAAGGATAAAATCTTTTAAATGAAAGTGCTTCAGATGTGCTCACTCAAGTAAAATCAATCTCAATGCTGTTCTAACACAGCATCAAGACATTAACCAGAAATCTACCAAGTCCAGGAACGCTCAAGTTAGGCAACTCTGAGGCCCACTTTCCCAAAGCTACTTTCTCAAGTCTATAAATGTGCTGACCATCTTGCCATCACAAATATCTTAAAATATCCTCAGGTGTGTGCTTTCATACAAAAACACTGGCTAAGACAAAAACATCCCACTGTGTACTAGTGAATGTCAATATTAATAAATATTTTTTTACTTTTCAAAAAATCTTTTAAAACTCAGTTCAGTTCAGTCACTCAGTTGTGTCCGACTCTTTGCGACCCCATGAATTGCAACACGCCAGCCCTCCCTGTCCATCACAAACTCCCAGAGTTTACTCAAACTCATGTCCATCGAGTCGGTGATGCCATCCAACCATCTCATCCTCTGTCGTCCTCTTCTCCTCCTGCCCCCAATCTCTCCCAGCATCAGGGTCTCTTCCAATGAGTCAACTCTTTGCATCAGGTGGCCAAAGTATTGGAGTTTCAGCTTCAGCATCAGTCCTTCCAATGAACACCCAGGACTGATCTCCTTTAGGATGGACTGGTTGGATCTCCTTGCAGTCCAAGGGACTCTGAAGAGTTTTCTCCAACACCACAGTTCAAAAGCATCAATTCTTCAGCATACACACTGTAAAATTCACATGTCTTAATTTACTGGAGGATTTAATTTTTCTGAGTTGCTTGTACTAGATGGGCCTTGCATTCTTAGATGGCTATATCCAGAAATGGACACATTTGACAACAGTATAGTATAGTGTTAATCACTCAGTCGTGTCCGTCTCTGCAACCCCATGGGCTATAGCCCACCAAACTCCTCTGTCCATGGAATTCTCCAGGCAAATCTGTTTCTCTCTACAGGTGGCATAAGGACTAGCTTTGGAGATTTATTCCTATGTTGTATACATCTACATATACCACAACATGATAGAAAGACTGCCTGTACAAAATTTAATTTCCTACTGGAAACAGAATTGAAGGTCTGGAAAGATAACAAGTATCTGAAGATAAACAGTTAAGTTGGAGCATCCTGGTTCAGTAGTATTGAGGAAATCAGAGCATATATGAGGAGTTAGTTCAGGAAAATCATAGCCCAAGCTGCTCCTAAAATGTATTTATAAAAGAAGTGGAACCTTTAGGTTACATGTTCAAAGATTTTTCTAAAAACATGAGCTAGAATGATTTTTTTTCCCCTAAATGGCCTTAAATTTAAACTTGCTCTGGAAAATAAAGGGAATAATGCATATAAAGACATTTCCATATTTCTATATGTAAAGGGACAGGGTAAGTTATTTAAATGTTCCGTTTCTATTAAATTATCTTAAAGGAATTTAGAGCTTGGAAGGGGTTTATCTTGTTCAAGTGTCAATTTTTCAGAAGAGGCAATGATGATCAAGAAAGGGTGTGACTCTGAATCCCTTCAGTCCTACAGTGGGAGAGCAGGAAGGTCTAAACTCCAGTCTTTGAACAGTGCTGTTGGATTGACTGATTGTGGTAAGAGAGATTTCTTGCTTCTCTGTGTGAGCAAAGAGGAATTGGCTATATATTTCAATTTGGGACATGAACTTCCACCATTAAGTTCCATTTTTAGAAATATGCATTATTACCTATCTTGCATTTTTAGCATGCACAATCTGGCAACTTCATTACTTCACTGATAAAGTTGTAAGAGACATCTACAACACAACTCAAATGTTGACCAATAAATGAGATGCTATTACAGTTTTTTTTTCCAGAACATTTAAAAACCCTCCCTAACCATTTCTGTCAGCCTAAGCATTAAATCCTTCAGGCACATTCACACATATCAATGCCATTTAGAACCCACACTCCACTGAAGCAGGTTCAGTGAATCAGATATCAAACATTTCCCAGAGACTTTACATCCAAGGCAAGGCTTCACCATCCAATAAGTATGATTCTAGCACAATTAAAATTCTTTGTACACAGGGGCTTCCCTGGTGGCACAGTGATAAAGAATCCACCTGCCAATGCAGGAGAAACAATTTCAGGAAGATCTCACATACCCCGGAGTAATTAAGCCTGTGCAAATAAGCAACAACTATTGAGCCTGTGCTCTAGAGCCTGTGTGCCCCAACTACTGAAGCCCGCGTGTCTAAAGCCCATGCTCCCCAAGAAGAGAAGCCACTGCAATGAGAAGCTCACACACCACAACTAGAGAGTAGCCCCCACTCTCTGCAACTAGACAAAAGCCTGCACAGCAACAAAAGCCCCAGCACAGCCAAAAATAACTTTTTTAAAATGGGATGCTTTTTTAAAAAGTTCTTTGTACCCAAATACTGAAAGTGACAGGTAGCATCTAAAATGACTTTAGCTTAAAAAAAAAAAAAAAAAAGAACATATTTGCTGAAAGTTTGGGGGTTGAAATCAAAGAATAGTTCAAAGTAGGCTTCATCTGACCCCAAGTCATTCCACAACCATAAGATCCAGCAGAATGTCTCTAATGTCTAAGCAAAATGTCATGACACTAGGACAGGACAGAGATTCTGCAAGAACAGTGAAAGACAAACACTTATTGACGCCTACTTTCAAGAAAACTGTACAATAACATTGATCTTCTATAGACCCAAGTGGATCAATAATCAATTTTTATAGTATTTCTGTTTCAGATATTTAGGAAATAAAAAGAACCTGCCTATCAGACGGCACGAAACTATAAACCTGAGTGATAAAATGATGGAGGCCCTGGATTTGACCAGATGTTAGATAAGCCATTGAAAGACATAGTGCCTAATCTGCCTAATCTCTATGAGCTGGTATAAATAAAGGACCTTTAAATAATGTATGCTCTCTTATTATAGCTCCTTTTGTGATGTTTTTTCATCTTGAGGTTCCAACAAGAGCATCCTCCTAGAGGGAGCTTTTGGACAAGTAGCTGAATTTAATGACAGCTGTCTTCATGATATTGTTCTGTATGGTAAGGAGTCTCCTGGGGGTTATCTAGAAACCAACTCAAGAAAAGACAATATTGAGGAATAAAATAAAAGGTAAGCGTAGCAAAAGCACCAAAGTCTAATGGTTCCAATCGGGGCCTTATTATTGGTTAATGAATCATTGTCAAAACATCGCAGCAAACATGAGCATGCACAGCCTACTCTATAGTGAGAAAATGACTCTTCATCCCAACAGTTATTAGCTGGGAGTTGTTTGAAAACACATCCAGTAATTAGAACAACACTGGAGCTAATTGAGAACTTTGAGTTGATAGCAAATGGTCTATAATATCAGACAGGATAAATTCAGGGGGGATTCTTTTTTAATTACTGATTGAAAAATTGCATAAAAAATGAATTGAATTTGGGTGACAGTCTGCACATATCAGGACAAGTTTAACTAATTCTCTCCAAGATGTGCTTCCAAACATATATTACCATTAGATTAGAAGTTGCACTTGAAAATATAAAGTTCTTAAGGAAAAATGAAGGTTGCTTTCCTAAGCATGCCTTTTTAAAGATTATCTTTTCCTATCAAGAATAAACCCTGAATGCGAGAGATAGTGAAGGACAGGGAGCCTGGTGTGCTACAGTCCATGGGGTCACAAAAAGTCGGGCACCAACTTAATGACTGAACAACAATAATACACATTTATTCTAACTCTCAAGTGTTCTACAGGACAACTATAGGACTTCTCCCTAATGCTAACTACGTCTTCATAACTTCTATTCCTAATGGGTAAAAACAGAAAGACAAAAAGATACATGAGTGCTCCATTTGCTTAGCTATTTTCCTAGTGAAAAAGGATTTAAAACTAACAGCACGATGTGATATTTTTTCATTATTGCAGATTTTGTTTATCCAATGTCTCACTCCCATTCTATATCCTTGATTATAAGAAATTTTCTACATTGTCAGACAAAATTTCTGTACTATAAAGGCAAAAAAAGGAGAAATATGTATTCTAATAAAATTTTTACTTAGATATTCACTCCACTTTTTAAAGCATACGGAAGTAGGATCTCAGAGTAGCTAAAAATCTGATATTCAGAACTGTCTCTTCAACCCACAGCCTCCAGACTAAGTATAGTATTTGCTTCTACTCCCCCTCTCACTTCATTAAGCAAAACCACACATCTTTCTCACAAAGGTACTGAGAAAACACAAACGTCTCCATTTCCTAGGCAAACATCCATTCAATGGAAAGCAAAAGGGTATGGATAGCAGATTTTTCTTTCATTCATCAATGTATTCATTCTTTCATTTGTTCATTTTATTTCCCCACCTGTCTTAAGGATTCCCATTCTTCATGTTTTGTTACTTGATTTTGATTTAGTGGAATAGCTGGAAAGTTGAGGCTTTCCCAAAAGGTTATGAAAATATCAGTGTGAGAAGCAATAAGATGCAAAGTGCACAGATTTTTTTTCGGCTCTCTCTACCACTCAATATATGGCCTCTTTGGGTAAAATGAAGAGAAGAAAAAAGAATTTGGCGGCAAGGTTTATCTCCCCTGCTGCCTCTCCACTGCCTTTTCATTGTACCCTTGCAAACTTGAGCCATGTAAGTAATTAATTTTCAATAAGCTGAATAAATGGTCTTCCACTATTAAACAACTCTAACGGGTCGAGAGGATTACAATGATGTGACTGTCTCAGGCAAATATATTTAGTGATGCTCTGGAAATATCTGATAAGATGTCAGAAATTTTCTTTAATGAGCTGACAGCTCAGAGAGACCCGACCGGACATGGAGGCTGCCAGACTGGCTTTTCAGAGCACCTCTTGTCGCTGGAGTCCCAAGCGTTTGCAAGAGATGCTTAAACAGTAGGTATCCTAAGGGCACAAATTTGACAGTGGGAGAAATAACCTTCAGAAATTTAAAATCCCCCAAGTATACCAGTTATCCTTTGGGAAGCTGTTTGTACAGGAGAAGGAAGAAGAAAAGAAAATGAATGTCCAGCGAGTAAAATCCCTGTAGATTTCTACACTAAATAATTTGGGCCCCAAATGGACACTTTCCTCTGTGGCAAATTTGCCTCCTAAATTAATCCTTACACTTTCTTTTTTGCCATCCAGACAATGATCGAAATCACTCTCATGAAACCTGATTGGCCTTACCCCAGATCTCCAGCCCATCACCTGGCAGCAATGTCTTTTCCCATTTCCCCTGCTTCCACACAATGGTGACACTTTGAAGCAGTACCACGGATGCTGTCTTGCCTTAAAATTGATAATCTAGCATACAAACCTCAAGCACCCATTTTTAATGAAACCTTTAGATGAATATCAAAGAACTATTTGCCATGTCTAATGTTTTAATTAGATTATATTCTCAATTTAACCCATTAAACCTCCTTTGATGATCCCCATATTTAGTGTTTAGCCTCAGATGCACGAGGTAATGAATACTGGACCTTTTGATTTAATGAGAATTTCGGCTCTTCCAGCCTGCGCCTCTTTGTATACCTTTTATTTTGCCAGCTATAGAATTCAGTTAATTGAAGGGGTCTCTTACCATCACACATTAAGGAGTATAAATTAGCATGCCCATTCTGATTGGAAAATGCACGCAGACAGTTTTGCTTTGATCTGAGGACTGAGCTGAAGAAGGCAGTAGCCCTCTGAAAATGAGCTGATGGCCTTGTTATCAGGGCAAAATGTAGATGCATCCGTGTGTCACAAAACACTTAATGTCTTAATTGATCACCTTCCAATTCTCCCTGTCCTGTTTGCATCATTCTCTTTATGAGCCTGCGCGCGTGTGTGTGCGCATGTATTTGTGTGTCTGTGGCTCTATTTTGCTGTTTCTATTTATCTTTTCTGTTTCTCTATTCAGAGATTAGGGATCCAGGTTTCAAATTAATCTGAGATCAAGAAAAATGAAATAACAAATCCCTTCACCTTGAAATTTCTAAGAATATCCTATAAAACTATTCAGGACCTTTCACAGACAAAGATTCTTAAGGACTAACTAACTTCCAGTACTTTCAAATGGGTAGACCCCAAGCCATTGGTACTATATTACTGAATATGAGGTAAAAGGGGATATTCTGTGCTTTGGCAACAAAGTCAGCCTTTTAGTCTGTTGTAATGATAATGCAACTCCTGAATTTAACAAATTCAGTTACATAAAAGAAACATCAAGATAAAAGGTCGGTACCTTCATTGTAAAAGCCAGAATAAACAAACATTAAACCCAAATTATGAGAAATCTGGATAAATACGGTAGATTGAACACACACACACGTGCCCATGTGCATATCTGTTTCACTCCTTTGGCAAGCTCCCACTAAAATCACAGTAACAGCTTTTTGTTTTTTAAAGACATAAACATACAAGAACAGGGAGAACAGGAAGAGGGATACCAGTAGCAACTTTTTTAAAACTAGAAAGGGGATGAATAGATTGTACAATAATAATAGTAATTAAAAGCCTCGAAAAATAAGAAATCGTAACCAAGCAATGGGGAAATCCAAGAGTCAATCTGATTTACACTACAGAATGCCCCCAAATGCTCAGGAACTGATGGTGTCAATTACCACTGGAAGTAGCGGGGAAAGGGGGTGGGGTGAAATGAAGGACAACTGACCCTCCACCACCCCAGTAAAAGGCTGCTGGACCCTCTGCAGAGGGTAGGACAGTGTCTCAGGAGTGAGAAATGACTGGCTGTTAGGAGGCACCGTCCCAAGAACAGAGTCAACAGTGAGCACAGGTGTTCTAAATACACAGACCTCTGCTCCTCCTCTGCCACTCTGCTCCCAGAAAGTTAGGCCTTCATCCTACAAGCAGAGATTTGGAAATTCTTCTCTGGGAATCTGACCAGCCCAGAAGAAAAGAGCTAAAGATTCTGACCCCAGTGGATCTCCAAATGAAGGAGTCAACCATGTTATCTTGCAGAAGAGCTCACAGCCAGCAGGTCTCACTGGGTATTCAGAGCTTCCTATCAGCTTTCTGTTTCTCCTACTTAAATATGAGCAGACAATCAAGGTTTTCCAAATATCTGAGGATATTATATGGCATACCACTAAAAAAAGAGAGGGAAATTAAAGAGATCTTGAGAGTTAGAAAAATAATAGCTGAAATTAAAAATTCAAGGTTATAAAGTAAAACTGAAGAATTTTTTTCAGAAAGCAGAGCGAAAAAGGCAAAAATATAGAAAAGCAGGAGAGGAAGAAATAAGTTTAGAGGATAAATCTGGAAGGTTGGAAAAAAATCAAAATAATAGGAGTTCCATAAAGAATAAATATAGGGAAAAAAAAGGAAGAGAAATCATCAAAAAATTAATTCAAGAAATTTTCCCATAATTGAAAAAAAATGAGTTTTCATATTCAAAGGGCCTATTGAGCATCTGAAAAAGTGTGTGAAAACAAACCTCCAACACAGGCATATCACTGTAAAATTTCAGCACACTGGCTCCAAAGAGAGGACCCTACAAGTTTCCCAAGAGGAAAACAAATGAATAAATAAAACAGGATATATCAAGAATCAAAATGGCATTAGACTTCACAGCAGCAACTGGAAGCTAAAACATGATTGAATGAAGCCTTCAAAACTATTCAAATGTATTCAAAATGATTTCCAATTGAGAATTCTATACTTACCCAAAATACTAAGAAACTAGAATAAAGATGTTTTTACACAAGAATGATCTCAAAACATTAACCTTTCACATACTAACAAGGAAGCTAGAGGAGCCTGTGCTCCACCAAAATAAGAGCGTAAACCAAGAATGAGGAAGAAAGAGGAAACAAGAGTAAAATGAAAAGCAACCACGGGATGAAGGGGAAGATGCATTGACACAGAATCCAAAGTGGACAGGCTAGAGGCTGTGGGAGAGATTGGTTCAGGAAAATGAAATGTTAAGAATACATGCCCAGGAACCTCCCTGCTGGTCCTGTGGTTAGGAGTCTATGCTTCCACTGCAGGGGTACAGGTTTGACCCCTGTAGTGGACTCACAGGCAATTCTTTCTCTCTTAAGAGGGTTCCCATGGATTTGAATTCTAACTTCCCTCCTTACATAGCATCATGTCTGTCATTAAGCGAGATAACAGAAACCTGGGACAGAAGGGGGCTGGGCTAGGTAACCGGGAGGAAAAGGAGCATTCTGGATAATGCATCCCCAGTGACACTTTGTATTTCATCCAGCCTGTCTGATCCTCTCAGTCCACACATGAGGTCAATGACAGAAATTAAGATGAAGTTATTAAAAAACAACTCCTTGGAAAGAGACATAATATCCCCTTTTTAATGATGGTGATGGCACACAAAACTAATACTGACCTTTTGGTAACCATACTGCTACAGCCGATGTCCTCTGAAGTTTAATATCAAAGACCAAACTGATACCTTCAGTGTTATGTTGTAGTTCAGTCACCAAGTGGTGTGCAACTCTTTGAGAGCCCATAGACTACAGCATGCCAGGCCTCCCTGTCCTCAGATGTATGTTGTAATTCATCATCTTTCTCTAGCACGTTTCTTCCAAGATACCACAGTAGGCTTTTATAACTGTTATCTCACATCCCCTCCCATTCTCAACTGATTAACAGGGTACTCTCCCCATTTTTCAGATACCAACTAAGAAAACTTTTTAGCAAAGTAATAATTTACAGATGCCAAGTAATCATTAGCAAAAGAATGATTAGAATTGAAGTCTCTAAGCCATCTAGCTAGTGGCCAAATCAGATATGGTTCTACAATAATACGAAGAGTAATAAGAGAAGACGGGAACTGCTAAGAAAGATTGAAGGAAAAAGTAGAAGGGGGTGGCAGAGGATGAGATGGTTAGACAGCATCACTGACTCAATGGGCATAAATCTGAGCAAACCCTGGGAGACTGGAGGACAGAGGAGCCTGAAGTGCTGCAGTCCATGGAGTCGCAGAGAGTCGGACACAACTTGGCAACTAAGCAACAACAAAAATGAAATCATGGAGGGAAGGTTATCCAGTGTACACGCTGGGAATTCTGAGGGAAGGAGAAATCTGTCTTTGGGAGGCAGGATTAAAACTAGAAAATACAGCAGAGAGAATCTGAAGAGAAAACATGAAAGTCATTTCAAATTTTTATCTCCTAAATATGTACTGGAATGCTCTCTGACCTCTGCATGTATTAATTCTGTAATTGACCAAATTAATAGCCTGTATGACATGAGGCAAGTCAGCCTCTTTCAGTTGCTTTGTCTGTAATTAAAGGAGATTTAGGCCAAAATTTTTAGAAAGTATGGGGATTTGAAGCAGCTTAGACATATCTAGCTCATCCTACTGGATACACAAACATCTTCTAAAACATCCCAGCAAATCGTCATTCAACTGTGGCTTGGATAAAAAACAGGGCTAAGGGACTCAGTACCTCCTAGGAATGTCAATTTAAGTTACAGATTGCTCTTAATTAGGTTTAACATAAATTGATCTAAGAATCCGCTAGATAATTTCCAGCTTTTTTTTTAAGTTTCACATCTAAAATTACTATGCAAAATCCTTTCCTCCACATAATACAATGATAATAGCCCCACTGCCACTTTTATCACAATATGAATTAGTGGTAAGGTATAATTAAAACTGACTTCTAGTCTTAATTCCACCACTGTCTATTTGACATTGGCCCATAATTCATTATATCTGGATTTTAACATCTTCCTTTATAAAACGAAGGACTTAGATTTTGTCAAATGTCTCTTGTAATACTGACAATTCCTTCCTGATTATATTTTTGTCTTTAACTCAGAGGAACATCACTTAGTCTTCACTTACTTTTTAGAGTGAGGTTCTGGGACTTCTTTAATGAATAAACGAATATCCTTTTCTTCTTCTTCTTTTTGTTAACTCTTCTATTTATTTAGAGTGTATGAACTAAAATCTTATTCCTAGTAAGATGACAAATAATTTTAGATGTTTTGCCTGCCACCTTCTGATCACACTTTTCTAGTGAAAAGTATTTAGTGTTCTGTGGACTTAGCCTCTTCCACTGATGGACAACACAATACCCGTCTTATAGAAGTTACTTAAATATTGTTCCAAGATCTACTTCCCTGGAACCACCCATTGGCTCTGGTTCTGCCCTCTCCAGCAGAGCAGACTAGACACGTCCTTGTGATACGTAATCCCTCTATAGCCACTGAAACACAACTAACACAGTTTCTCCCAACCCTCCCCAAAGCTTTGCTTCTCCAAGCTAAAAAGTTCACACTTATTTGTTTCCTATATCTTTTACTATCTAGGTTCCTGTATTCATTCCTGGATGAATTTTAGTTTGTCAATATCCTCTTTAAAATGTGATGCCAAGAACATAACATAAATATAATACATTTCATTATTTTTGCACAGACACTGAGCCCAATTCAAGACCAGGAAGTTATTGATTCAATTAAATATGTTTATTGCACGTTTCTCTTAGCACCAGAAAGCATTCTGCTTGCTCTGTGCCTTCATACCTCTTAATCTCTAGTTATCAAATCCATCGATAAAAGCCAGTCCTCTGTCTTCTGAAGTGATGTCATGGATTTCAATTAATCACTTCTTAGTGCCACTATCAGCTAATACTAGGCTAAGTGATGTATTGTCAATTTCTTGCGTTCTTATGTCACATGAGTAGAAATATTATTGAGAATATAAATATTCTCCTCTCCGAGAAGCTATGAAATGCAGTACATCAGAAATAACATTGAGAACAAATACCAAAAAATTATTTACTACATTTAGGATTACAAGTAGGATGACTTGTCCACCAGGGCTATTTTAAGATGGTTTTGACCCTTCAGAACCAGATCTGTGTATGTCTCTCTTTAATACATCATAATGAGCGTGGTTTTGTCAGATCTTCACCAGCAAGTGAAACTGAGTTGAAGCAAAAGCCTGGGTAATTCAGACAAAATACCTTTTCAGCCTATAGAGGCTTTGATCAGTATTGAAGGCCAAAAACAAAAAGTGCTATCATGTTACATTAAATTGAGACTAAATTGTGTCTATCCTCTACCATCATCACTATAAAAAAGGGAAAAAAAAAAGAAAGAAAGAAAAAGGAAAGAAAAACTAGGAGAACTTTGCTATCGAATTGTTTGCACCAATTTCAGGGAATACTGTCTCATGTGGAAATGGTGCCACAGGTTCTGCTGGTTCTGCAGGTCTGAGCTCTTCCCTTCCCAACTAACCCATCCATGGAGGGACAGCCACAGAGGGAGACCAGGATGACTCAGAGTGAGCATCTTCTTGTGTTTGATGCTCATGAATGAAAGACACAGCTACTCCCTAGCTCCAGGATTCATTCTGCCTCCAGTCAAGCAATGCTGTGCCTATGCTAACAGTGTTTCCTATTTACCTGTCTTTTCAAGACAAAAAGTCTTTAAAATGTAGCTAATCTGTTACTCTTAGACCCAAAATAAGCCCTGCCATCTTCTTGTGAAGACAAGAGAAGAAAGAAAGAAATGCTTGGTGTTTGGGGGTTTGTGTTAACCATCTAATTTTTTTTTATTTCCCCCGAAACACAGAATTTCTACTCACTTCAAAGATTCTCCCCCAAAATCCCTCTTAGTAGTTGCTCTTCCTGGGATTAGAAGAATTTGAGATTTATTTCCCCTTGTGTAATAGTACCCACTTTCTCCTCCCGGTTACCAAGAACATTCTTATTCAAAAATTGCTTTCTTTCTATAACCAAGTCTTCTGTAAAGCATTTGTCAAGAACTTGCTTAAAATGGTACTGTTGTTATCTGAACAGGGAGAGAGAGAGGAGGAATCTGAACCTAGACTTGCATTTGTAGCACATCTACAAGATCTAAATAAATGAGAGAGGTGCCCTTACAAAGTGTTAGAAGCAACATGCCAACCAATGCATTGTTATCAGAAGAAAAGGTGTTTGGGGCAAAGAAGTGATCAAGGAGTCAGAAGAGATTTTCTGTCCTGCTTTGGCTCCTAGCTAGTCCTGATTTCATGGGTAAATCCTTCAACCTTGCCAAGCCTCAATTTCCTTATTTATGAAGGGAAAAACAATCCCTTCTTGCCAAGACTCACTGATTGTTAACTGATAAAGAGCATTTGGAAAATCCAGATAGTATATACAATGCTTGTATTTTTAAAGCAATAGATTTGCTCCTAAATAATACAGACTGGATAAAGGTCTCACTCTGACACTTATCTCTGCTTAAGTTAATATTTCCCCAAACAAGCTTACTTGGGAGAAAAAAAAAAAAAAAGTCTGCTGCTACATTCATAGAATCATAGAACTTAGACCCAGAAGTATCCTTAGGGTTCATGCTCTTATTAGAGAAATAAGGAGCCAAAAATTGTAATTGAATGGAACCCAAGGTCATACAGCTGTAATGCATGTAGTTAACGTTGGTCAATAGGAGCCAAGAGTCAGGACTCGACATAGCCTCTTTCCCAGGTTTCCTGGGCTCTTTTACCTAAATACACAACCAGGACGAAAGGAAGGTCGGAAACTGAGGTCGCCTCTGGCGCGGGTGCTCTGTCTGATAAGTGTACTGAGTACGTAGTGTCGTCACACAATTCGTTTAGCACAATTTCAAACTCCTATAATCAAGAGACCGCTGTCCTTTCGGCATTTGAGAGTCAAAAATACCATCTGCAGAGACCTTTTACACGTAGGTGGAACCCGAGACTATTACACGATTCAAAACAGAAAAATCGGCGTCGGGGAGATGGGAATCTGTGGAGTAAAAGTTATTAGCCCTGCTCTTTCCTGCCGAGGACAGGAAATTGCCCGGGGCTGAGCGGAGGGGGCGTGCGCGCAGGAGGTCGCGGTAACAAACGATTCCCGGAAACTCGTGTTCGTTCCCAGTTTTGCCCGGCGAGCCCTTTATTATCTACAGAGAGTGCAAACCCGGGAAAAGAATAGACCTCCCAGGGGAAAGGAAAGGGGGGCTACGGGCAGGGCCAACCCGATTCCTGCCCCCACCTTAAAAGTCCCCAAACAAGAGGCACGCCTGGTAGGGGATGCGCATTCTCCTTTAGGCTTCATCCTGCTAAGATTCCCTAAAATGCAATGAGAACGAGCATTTCCACACAGAACCCGAGAGACGCTCAGTTTTAAAATATCAATAGCCAGTGGGATGTGGAAGAGTTGCGGGGCAGGCGCGCAACAAGGTCGGGAGCGGGAATTGCTCGATGGTTTTCTCCGCCCAAGTTTCTCGCCTCCCAATACGGGGGCCGGGGGTCACCAGAGTGATGACCGCGGGGGTCTGGGGGACCACAGCTCACAAAGGGTTCTGGGTGCAGAACCAAGAGCTCTTGAGGAGAACCTTGGAGAGAGGGGATGGAAGCGCCGCCCTGAGAAGAGGAGGGAGTCGGGGAGAGTGGGAGCGTGGCGGCGAGCAGCGCGCGAGTCTCCCCCGGAGTGAATGTGAGCGGAACACCCGGTCCTTACCTGCAGCCCATCGGTCTGCCCAAGGAAGGGCAAGGGGTCCGGTGGAGAGGCCGCAGCGCCTGGACAACGAGCGGGGACAGGTGGCTGAGGGCGAGGGCCGAGGGGTCTGCAGTCGCGGCAGGGAAGAGGTCCCCGCACCGAATTAGGGCGCCGAGAGCCCAAGCTCCCGTGGGCGCTGCCGAAGGCGCGGGACGCGCGGACGGGCGAAGCAGGCGCACTCTCGCCCTGGTGGCGCGGGCTCGGCGGGCGGGTGGGCGGGGGAAGGGGGTGGGAGGCCGGGCGCACGGGCCCGCACGGGTTGGAGGGTTAACAGGTGTGTAGCGTTTGTCTTCCCGGAGCCGATCCCCCAGGCCAGCCCCGCGGCGTCCTCCCCGCCTCCCCAGCCCGGCGGCTCAGAGCACGTGCGGCCCTGAGCCCAGTTCCCCCTCGTCCCCAATGTCCACCTCGTCCTCCGGCTCCGTCAGCACGAAGGAGCCGGCGGGCAGGCCCAGCCGAGCCTCGGCGGGTGCGGCCTCGGGGCCGCGGGGGCTGCCCTCGGGGCTCTCCGGCCCATCAGTCGCTTTGGGTTCGTCTTGACTTTTCCTCAGCTGCTTTTTATGCTTCATCCTCCGGTTCTGGAACCACGTTTTCACCTGATTCCAGGGAAAAAGAAAGAAAAGCACGTCATTCCTTCAGACTCAGCGAAGATAAAAGCGATTGCTGGGGTTTAAGAAAATAGACCTCAACCCACTGACGAATTATCCAGAAGCTGTTGACTGTCTCACCCTTGGGTTAGGTCACACCTGAACGGCTCACAAGTTGTCGTCTTAGCTTGAATGGGAACCAGATATCCTAGGGATCTCAGAATTAATTGCCCCAAAATAACAGCGAGGCTCAATACGGTGTGTTTGGTACATACTAATACTGCTATTAATTAGAACCTCTAACAGTAAGTGCTGCATGGGTGAGCTTCCCTTCCGTTCAACTCCCGTTTCTCTGACTGTGACATCTAAATACCTGGTCCAGCAAGACTCCTGGACAGGAAGAGGAGAGAAGCGGACTTGCTGCTTCTCATCAGAGAGAAAATCACTGGGGCCTGGCAGGCCTGCGCTTTCACAGCAAGTTGGGTTTCAGAGTATAGAAGAGAGGGAGTGGAGCCAGGCGTTTTGAGGTTGCAGGTGAAAAGCATTTGGAAGAAAGTGAAAACAATTCTCCCACTCAGGACACGGAAATAGGAAGAAGGCTCATATTTGTGCGTGTGTGTGAGTGTGTTTGGGAGAGGGTGGGTATGAAGACTTGCGGCTGTGAGAAACATTAAGAGGGGGGAAACCTTATGTGGACTTCTCTCGGGTCAAGAACCCTCTTATTTCTTACTGATTTGCCTCTGACCCGGGCTACTGCCCTGATGGGAAAGGAGTGGGGGAAGGCGCAGAAATGGTAGTTCTCAAACAGGACGTGATCATCAGAATCACTCGAGGGGGTTTTCCTCCGTGTCCGGAACCCGCTCGAGAGATTTTGCTTCAGTGACTCAGACAAGAGATTGGAAGTGTCGGTAGTCTTCCTACGGGTCTTCGGAGAAGTCTAGAATAAAGGGGAGCGGGGTCGCTCCGCTCAAGAGCTCTACGGCCCGCCCAGAGGCGTTAGGAGTCGCTGAGAACGGGCCTCCCCCTCCTCCGGCCCACCTGCGTCTCCGACAGGCTGAGGGCCGTGGCCAGCTCCACCCGTTCCGGCGTGGACAGGTAGCGCTGGATCTCGAATCTCTTCTCCAGGCCCGAGAGCTGCGAGTCCGAGAAAACCGTGCGAGCTTTGCGGCGGCGGCAGTGCTTCCCCGGCAGCTCCGGGTGCTGGGGGTGCGGGAACAGCGCGGGGACCGGCACCCCTGGGGAGAGAAGAGCGGTCAAGTGGACAGAGAGCGCCCCTCGCCCCACTCCCACCCTAGTTCCCCGGCAGCCCTCCGTCTCGCGCGCCCACCGGTCCCGCCCCTCGCCCCCAAAGCTTCTCTTAGGAATCGCAGGGCAGGGGGGAACAAATTGCAAGAATAGCGCTTGGAGATCTTTATCAGAAAGGCCATTTGTAAATACAAACAGTAAACAGTAAGTAAAATGGAAAAGAAAATTATCAAATAGATCCGGAGGCCTTTGAAAATGTCCTCTTGGAGAAAAACTTCTGGCTGCGCCTACCAAAATATTCGTGCAAACGTCGAGTGGTTCAGCAGCTAGCTATTCCTCCCCACCCGCCCCACCCGATCCTTGCAGTCTTCTCTGCACACTCAGTGACAATCAGTGATGTCCTGGGGCTGATGGAAGCAGTGAATGTGATCCTGCCTCACAACCTTACTTAAAAAGCACCTGTCTCTTCACTGAGCCGCCCCGGTTCTCCCGCCTGCAACCAAAGGAAATAGACCAACAGTCAGATGCAAGTGAAGCTCCTGAGCGAAAACGGAGGGGTAGTTTCCATCTCGCTCATTTCCTGTCAGTTTCGGGGAAGCGCTGGGGACCCCGCTCTCTGATCTGGTTCTCATTCTTTTTCTCGCTCTTTCCCTCCAGCCCCACGCAGAAGGATTGAAGCGCCTTGCCTCGGGAGACTTCTCGAGTCTTTCCTGACCCTCGCAGGCTTTTCCGTGTCTGAGACGCGCCAAGCGGACCAGCCGCCACAGACATCAATATTGGCTGATTCCGGAGAGAAAAAGCAGAAACAGAAAACAAGTGTTCCTGTATCTCGGGCTTTGTCCGCTATTTGCGGGGAGCATGGGTGCAGCGCTAAAGAGCTGTCTCTGGCCCGTGGTGAAGCCAAAACCAAAAGGCGAATTCAGTCGCAAGTTTTATAATTGCCCCTCCAACACAGTGCCCCGAAGTCTGGGTTTTACCGCTTCACAAACGCTTTAGCTTTTGTCGTGGATTCCAGCGCCCACATCTCACAGTCTCCTGTCTTTCCAGACCCCACCCCAACCGGGATCGTTTTTCCCCGCTGCGCTCTGCATCTGGACTCAACGAATCACTCTATTCGGGCTGTAATGAAGAGGCCGGAAAAGAAAGTGTGAATGTGGCCTTTCAGAGAGAGGGAGACCCCACATATCCCTGTCCCAGCCAGACTTTGCTGGTCTCTCTCTTTGCCATGCCTCGGAAATCAGATTACTTTGGCTACGGCTCCAAAGACGCCAGCAACTGGGGCAAGGGAGGGCGGCCCAGCCCAAGACTGTGAATTAAATGATGGATGTTGGAAGTGAAGAGGATTAATGAACAGCCTCCCCTCTCTTTTTTCTTACCTTTTCTCCCTTATTTAGGCCAGTCCAAACCTTCAGTCCTTACAATATCCCAAACCCTCCTTTACTTCTAAACCCCTGAAGTATCTGCGAATGCTCAGCACCTGGAAGGAGAGAGCTGGCCCCACTGGGGCTTTTGAGCTTCTGGGCCGAAAAGTTGAGTTCCTTTCCATCCGGTGGGATAGTCAGGGGTCCCCCTCAGTGTGAAAGAGATCGCTATGGGGACACACAGATGGACCAAAGTGACCAAGAAAAAGGAAAGTGAACACTGCGCATCAAGAACATTGCCCAAACCTACAGCCACTTCTTGGCTAGGCATCCTTCCTTCATTATAAAAAGTACAGAGTTACCACCCTGGGTTGGCATGCCTCAAGGGAGCTCCCTGTGTTCTCAGCTATATGCCCAACATTCTTCCCTTGTCACTTAGAGAAGGAGGCCGCCAAGCCAGGCCCAGGCAGCTCTGGCCTTTCCTCCGCTCCATCACAGGCTCAGAGTCTGCTGGAAGACCTGTTCTTGCTCCCCATTCCTTGAGACCCCTGTTACTTACCCGAGGTGGTGAGGAAATAAGGGTGGTGGTGGTCTCCCTTATGTAGTGGGTGATGGGGGTGAGGAGCCAGGAGGGTGGGTGTGGGCATGAGTGGGTAGCCATAGTCCAGCAGAGGCACCCGGGAGGCCAGAGTGCTGGTGAAATGGTCAGGGGCCACCTCCCTCAGCGGCTTAGGCTTGTGTAGCAGGATATCCTCGATGAAGAAGGACGTGGGCCTCTGAGATGACGCCGGGTGTAGAGGGGAGGTGAAGTTGAGATTCATCTTGAACCGAGCGCCTGCCACAGGGCCAGGGCCGGGGACGAAGTGTAGGAAGCAAGCGGCGTCTCACCACGCCTGGTCGAGAGCCAACCACCCTCGAGCTCGGATCCCTGATGCTCTCTTGTCGGCCTTGGGCTACCCCCGGACCTGAAGAGGCGAGAAGATAAGCTCCTGGGTAGATTGGGTCTTCGTGTAGGAGAATTGGCAGCTTGGAGAGGGGAGCTGGGAGAGCCAATGGCAAGGCTGCCAGAGGCAGAGGGGAGGGTGCGGTGGGCGCGGGGCGGGGCGGGGCGGGGCGGGGAGCTGTCCGCGGTGCTGAATGCGACCGGCCAGGCCCGGGAAGAGTGGAGCGGAGAGAACTGGATTTTTGCTCTTACCAGGTTTCTGGACCTCAATTTCTGCCTGGCCACTGCAGGAGCTGCCTAGCTCCCCGTCGTCTTTTAAAGAAAGCGAAAGAGAAAAGGTCTCTACCGTCGGACAAACTCCTCTTTAGAGAGCAGAGGGCATTTAAGGGGCCCTGAAGCAGCAGGAATAAAGCACGTACTTCAGCATTGGGGTCTGGGCTTTAAAACTTTAGAGCAATGATAGCAGAAGGAGGAGAGAAGTGAGGAGAGCGCCTGTATCTGCTGACCCAACTTAAGTTGATGGCTAAGGGATGACTGGATTGTGGAGGTAAATAAATGATCATAAATAATGTTTTACATTATTTACCTCAGTTTTAGAGGGTGGTGTGAGGAAAGTTATATCTACACTGGTCAAGTAATCTGATCTGTATAAATATGTCCAGAACTATCTCTTAATGACAGCCTCCTCCTCCTCTCCAATTTCCACTACTTTCTCCTCATTCCACTCACATGACCTGCTATTTCTGCTATACCATCACTTGTCAATCAACCCTAGCCTGCAAAATAATTGTACTGTGTTTTTGTCTCCCATTCCCTTTTGCAACCTTTCTTTTCATTTTCCTCCCTCCCAATCTTTTGGGTTTTTTTTTTTTTCCTGTTTGTCTTTTTCTAAACTGTTACATTTATTTCCCTGGAGTCAATTTGCTAAAATTAAGGTGATCATCTACAACACAGCAGGGGTAATTTCAGCTCGCATCTCCGAAAATTGCTCTAATTATTGATGTTAAACTCAGGGAAATTAAAAGAAGCCACTTCTCTTCCATCTCTCCATTTTTAAGCTCTAATTTGTTGAAATCTAGTCATCATCACAATTCCAATCACTACTGCTAATAGTAAAAGTGTTTTAATAGAGACTGAGTCCACACAACCCATGCTATTAGATAATTAGAGGAGGTGTTAGAAAGCCAAGTGCTAATCCTTGGGCGCTCGGGTAGGATTTCCATCTGATCTAGCAGGTAGAACAAATTAATTACCAGAATCAATTAGGCCCCAAACTACAGAGCTCCAAGAAGTGGGAGCGTCGTATTCCATACGGATGAACTGGTAAATGGTAAATAGATGAGGAGAGTGAGAGGAAGGAGAAAGAAGGGGAAAATAACTTTAAAATAAGATCTTGGAAAGTAAGCCTCTAAATGAAGTCAGAACTCATGTCCTGAAGCCTGAAATGTGACCTTTTTAAAGTTTATAATGGTAAGAACTGAAGACCCCAAAGCAGGTGGTCTCAGAGAGGGAACACAGCAGACTTCTGGGAGTCAATGCTTGGTTTTAGCTCTGGGTCCAGGGGAAGACAAAGAAGACTTTTCGTGAAGAGGTGGTGGGGGTGACAGTCCACACTTGACCCACATCTACCAGCTCCCAGTGAGAGCTGAGGCATCTTGTCTCCTGAGACTCTGGAGGCAGAGTGGCCATTGAGGGAATGGTGCATATACAAACAGCAGAAGCCACTGTAAAGAGCCTTTGGATCAGCACACCTACACTGCATCCCTACACAGAGCAGACTCACATCCACCCTTGAGGGTGCGATTTCAGCTTCACTTGGGGGTGGGGACTAACTTCAGCCTCAGAAATGACAAGATTTCTGAAAGTCCCTTGGGAGTAGGGGCAGTAAAACACTGTTGGATAGCAGTTACCTTGGAGCCAAGGTGCTGCAGACCCTTTCTCAGAATTCAACCTTACACCTCTCCTGGGATGTTCGCAGTATCCAAGCAGGGAAGGGAGAGGGCGAGGTATGCAGCCTGCTTAGTCCTTACTGCCTCCTTACTTCATATACTTTTATTTCATACTCCCTCTTCTCCCTCCAAGCTAAGGCTGTCTCCCCAGGCCCTGCCCACACTCCCGTCTCTCTACTGCTCACACCGGACCTGCCTGCCCAAGAGCCCAGCCCCACCAAGGAGAGCTTGAAGGCCTTTTCCCCAGGAATCCAGCCCTCCCTCCTCTGCCTCCGCAGAACTTGGGAACCTGGGAAGTGAGAGACAGAGGGAGGAAACTGGACAGCTCTGAGAAGGGGCAAGACCTCCAAGACTGCTAGAGTTTTCCTTGCCTTTCCCCTTTTGATGGTGCTGGGAAGAAAAGCTCCGTGACTGAGAGAGTGGACCCACTGTCCACACTAACGCAGGCCCCTGGAGGCTCAGAGGTGGAAATTGGGGATCGGAAGTGGAGGCTGAGAGAGGGATTCCTCCAACGCCACCCCTTTCCATTAAGGATACACCCTTCCTCCATGGGGCTCAGGTAATATCAGCTGGGACCCCACTAGGGGCTTTGGGGCCTGAGTCCAGCACAAGGGCAGGCTGTGCTGGTGGAGCTTGTCCCACGAAAGTTCCTTTCTCCTCTTAGATAGTTACTACAGCCCAGACTCTTGGGAAATCGGGAGGTGAAGAAAGCTGACAAGTTTCTCTGTGATGCTGGGGCTCTGGTCTGGCCCATCCTACTTCCCAGGTCGGGTGAGGGAGGCCCCCGAGGTGCCCAGCCCCTTCTTGAGATTCAGTTTTGGGATAAGGCTCAGGGTGGGCTTCCCAGATGACTCAATGGTAAAGAATCCGCCTGCCAATGCACGAGACACAGATTCAACCCTGGGTGGGGGAGAGCCCCTGGAGAAGGAAATGGCAACCCACTCCAGCATTCTTACCTGGAGAATTCCATAACAGAGGAGCCTGGCGACCATGGGGTTGCAAAAGAATCAGACAGGACTGAGCGACTGAGCCTGCCTGCTTGATGAAGGCTCAGGTCAGAAGGAAGAGGCATTCCAGGGTCAACAGGCCTCCCTCCCCCCTCCTCTCCCACCAGTCTACCTAAGGAATAAAGTAGTCTACCTAAGGAATAAAGTAGTCACATTGTTATATAGCTTGCAAGTTGGCCCTTATAAGCAGAGATATTTCATTGCCTACATTATCTCCACAGTCCAGACCAGCATCATCTAATTAAAGTATAATGCAAACCACATAAGTAATTTAAATTTTTCTATCAGTCACATTTGAAAATTAGAGGTAAAATAGTAATGTATTTCATTTAACCCCAATATATCAAAAATATTATTATTCAACATGTAATCAATATAGGTATCATTGAGTTTTTTTGCATTCCTTTCTTTATACTAAATCTTCAAAATCCAGTGTGTATTTTATACTTAGTGCGCATCTCTGTTCAAAGTTCAGACTAGCCACATTTCAAGTGCTCAATAAACACATATGGCTAGTGGTTACCTATTGAACAGTACACACTTAGTTAATTGCCATAATTCCTTTTGCCCTTTTCCAATGTAGGTATTCACAAACAGAAAGTGGAAAGCAGTTGTTGAAGCCAGCCTCCAACATTCTCAATGCTTGCCTTTCATCCATCTATGATATTGTATTATTGTGAGCATTCATTGAGCATCTACTGTCTTAAAGGGTACTCACTACCCATCTTCACAAGCTTTCCCAAAGTCTTAGGAGATTAAAGAAATGCACTCATGTTACATTTTCTTTTTATTCTCGTTTGACCAAAATTGATCTACCCAGAGTCAGCAGGCTGTAATTGTATGCCAGGCTGACACATAAATTCAGATCCTATTTACTACCTGAGCAAAAAAAATAAAGATCAAATAAATCCCCCCCTCAACCCACAAGACCTGATCAAGCTCCTGTTTATGGTTTCAGCTGAAGAATTATTAATCTAAAGAGAGAAAATGCATGTTTCTCAGGGAGCTAATAATTAAAAAGTCCTTCTCTCTTTCATGTCAGCCTCATCTAAAACTGTCATCTGAACTGAGACTTGGTTTCCCGAAAAGATAACCCTACTGATGATCAAAGGAAGAGACTGGTTCCATTAGTCAAGATGCCTATACCGTGGCCTTCAAAATAGAGAGAAATGTATTTTAGAAGGATCTGAGTAACACACTTTACTCATAACATTTTGTATTATATTGCTTGTTGTCTGTTTCAACTTACCTTCTATCTGAGTACTTTATTTTAAGCACTACCAAAGTGGATGACATGCCGAGAAAAAGAACAAGAGTCACCAAATGCTTCCTGCAAATGTATCTTCAAATAATGCTTTTACACTGAAAATTAGGATGTGAACTCTCATGAGAACACACTCAAGGATAGGGTATTTAAATCATAGTATTCCTAACCTAAGGAGAAATAACTCTGTCCAGTTTGCTCGTTGAGGATAAGGTCTGAAGAGTTAAAAACTTCCATTTCTCTCTTGAAGTTCTCTGTGCTGACTTTGGCCTCTCAATTCAAAACTTGCTTCACAAAGTGACAGGAAAAAAAAGACCTGACGTTAAAGGTTTGAAATGTGAGAGAGTACATATCATTTCTTAATCCTCTAGGAAGTATATAGTAGAATAAGAATGAGGTTTGAATAAGTTTCTCATTCATATTCCACCATTTCCTCATCAAAACCCCAAAAGACATCAAGACCCCAAAACTAAGTGTATTACCAGAGGGGAAAAAACCTAATAAGCTTACAAAATGCCTTTTAAGTATTCTTTTCTTCAGTTCTAAACCATTTAAATTCTATGTCAGATTTAAAACTTAGCACCTACTAGCACAATGTACTTTAAACAACAATACAAAATTACTATGCATAGTTTCAAAAATAATGAGCTGCTACCATAATACTTACTATGTGATTTTCTAATATCAGAGATTATAATATCCTTTCAAACTCTATCATTGGGTACAGAAATTTATGAACATTTTCCAAAAGGACTATGTTCATAGAACTAAATATTGGGTGTGTTTTGTTTAAATGCTGGATTGTTTATATTCTGTTTGAGAATATTGTTCATGAAGAAAACTGATTTTTATTCTTTAAACTCTCATTAACAATGCAATCAATTAGGTGGATCAAAAACATGGGAGACATTTCTCCAAAGAAGACATACAGATGGCTAACAAACACATGAAAAGATGCTCCACATCACTCATTATCAGAGAAATGCAAATCAAAACCACAATGAGGTACCATTACACGCCAGTCAGGATGGCTGCTATCCTAAAGTCTACAAGCAATAAATGCTGGAGAGGGTGTGGAGAAAAGGGAACCCTCTTACACTGTTGGTGGGAATGCAAACTAGTACAGCCGCTGTGGAGAACAGTGTGGAGATTCCTTAAAAAACTGGAAATAGAACTGCCATATGACCCAGCAATCCCACTCCTGGGCATACACACCGAGGAAACCAGATCTGAAAGAGACACGTGCACCCCAATGTTCATCGCAGCACTATTTATAATAGCCAGGACATGGAAGCAACCTAGATGCCCATCAGCAGAAGAATGGATAAGGAAGCTGTGGTACATATACACCATGGAATATTACTCAGCTGTTAAAAATAATTCATTTGAATCAGTTCTAATGAGATGGATGAAACTGGAGCCCATTATACAGAGTGAAGTAAGCCAGAAAGATAAAGACCAATACAGTATACTAACACATATATATGGAATTTAAAAAGATGGTAGGGATAACCCTATATGCAAAACAGAAAAAGAGACACAGATGTACAGAACAGACTTTTGGACTCTGTGGGAGAAGGTGAGGGTGGGAGGTTCTGAGAGAACAGCATTGAATCAAGTATACTATAAGGGTGAAACAGATCACCCAGGTTGGATGCACGAGACAAGTGCTCGGGCCTAGTGCACTGGGACGACCCAGAGGGATGGGATGGAGAGGGAGGTGGGAGGGGGGATCGGGATGGGGAACACATGTAAATCCATGGCTGATTCTTGTCAATGTATGGCAAAAACCACTACAATATTGCAAAGTAATTAGCCTCCAACTAATAAATGGAAACAAAAACAAAAAACAAAAACATGGGAGGTACAAATGTTGTCACTATAAGAGAATAATATTGGGTTTATCTTCCAATAACCAACATAGTACATAATCTTAAAAGAAAACAGAAGGAAAAGTATTGGGGAAGTTTTTTAAAACTTAAAATAGGAAAAATCATTCTGTGTATAACATAAAAACTTGGAAGTCATAGAATAAAACATTGATAAAAATTGATTTTTAAAAATTCTGCATGACAAAAATTATCATAAGCAAAGGAAAAAGACAAGAAACTGGGAGAAAGTATTTGCAATTTGTATCCCAGACACAAGGATAATTTCTTATATATAAAAAGTTCCTACAAATCAATTTTAAAAAATCAAGAGTACAATTTAAGGGCTTTCCCTGGTGGCACAGTGGTAAGAACTCCACCTTCCCAATGCTGGATGCCCGGGTTTTGATCCCTGGTCAGGGAACTGGATCCTCCATGCTAGGATTAGGAGTTCACATACTGCAACCAAAGATCAGGTGTGCTACAACTAAGACCCAGTGCAACCAATTTATTTATTTATAAGTAAATAAATAAAAATAAATATTGTTTTTTAAAAAGAGTACAATTTAAAAATGGGCATAGGATAGGAAGAGTTCACCTAAAAGAAAATATAAATAAATGGCTGTCAAGCATTTTAAAAGCATGATAATAATGATAATTACTAAAAATAAGACTAATGAAAGATAACAATGAGACATTAACCTGTTGAATAAAAAAATTAAAAAATCTAATTACTCATTCTGTTAGCAAAGCTGTGCAGGAAAGAATCACTCTCATATATTGATGCAAAGAATGCAAATTTATACAATCTCTATGGAGAACAACATGGTAATATATGTCAAAATTACAAATGCACATTGAAATTTATCCAACAGATATGATTTGCACAGCATGGCTAAATTATACAAACCCAGAACAAAAGGAACTCCAGGAAGTATTAGCATTAGTTGCCTTTAGGGACTGCGATGCCAGGGACTTGATGGGAAGTAGGTTTCTCCCTAAATGCCCTTTTGTATTTTTTCTGTAAGAATCATATGAATGTAACATTTATTCAATAATAATTTTAAGATTAAAATATAAAATAAAAAAGTTATTATACTTCAACCCCAAAATGTTCCAATCAAAATTCACTCTATTATTTTCATTATGATTTTAGCTTTTCTCTGTAAGTTACTAGACCAAAATTAGTACACTGTTGTGTTTAATTGATGTTTGCCTATAAGGGACATTAAATTTTAATTCCTTAGTAAAAGTTCTTCAAGTCTTTATTTTCATATAAAATATGTGATTTCAAAAAGTTGATCACACACTTCACTTTCATCCAGAAATTAAGAATAATGTGGATTTAGTCACTTCAAGTCTTTGAAGAATGCTTTTTAACTATTTCAGTGATAACATTATGGATAATGAGGTGAATTTCTTGCATTTATATTATTTATCATACATTTTGCTCTGACTTCTCATTTGAGTATCACAGCTATTCCTTTTTACATACTAAGAAGTGGAAGATCACTTAGGTAGAGTCACTCAGCTTTGTACACTGGGATTTGAACTCAGGTTTATCTGACCCCAGTGTCCACACTCTGTTCATTCCAACGATATTACTATAGAAAAGCAAAACAATAATAGATGCTGCCTGTTTCTCATCTGGAATGGAACTTGAAACTACTGCCCTTGATTTAAGAGGACAATCTCCCCAATTCTTCTCATTGGAGGATTATAAATCCTCCAATTTATAACTTTATAAAATTTATAAAATTCATATCATGACCTGTAATAACCAGAACTTAAAATAACAGAAAGGTTGTTTTAAAGTTGCAATATGAATGCACACACACACATGCTTCAAGATGATAAGAGCAGTATACACTGCCAGTTGAAAATAGAACAGGGTTAGAGTCAAGCAGACTAAGATTAGAGATCTGGCTCCATCATGTTTACATACTCAGTTCAGTTCAGTCGCTCAGTCGTGTCCAACTCTTTGCAACCCCATGAATCACAGCATGCCAGGCCTCCCTGCCCATCACCAACTCCCGGAGTTTACCCAACTCATGTCCATTGAGTCGGGGATGCCATCCAACCATCTCATCTTCTGTCGCTCCCTTCTCCTCCTGCCCTCAGTATTTCCTAGCATCAGGGTCTTTTCCAATGAGTCAACTCTTCACATGAGGTGGCCAAAGTAGTGGAGTTTCAGCTTCAGCATCAGTCCTTCCAATGAACACCCGGGACTGATCTCCTTTAGGATGGACTGTTGGATCTCCTTGCAGTCTAAGGGACTCTGAAGAGTCTTCTCCAACACCACAGTTCTAAAGCATCAATTCTTCGGCACTCAGCTTTCTTCACAGTCCATCTCTCACATCCATACATGACTACTGGAAAAACCATAGCCTTGACTAGATGGACCTTTGTTGGCAAAGTAATGTCTCTGCTTTTTAATATGCTGTCTAGGTTGGTCATAACTTTCCTTCCAAGGAGTAAGCATCTTTTAATTTCATGACTGCAGTCACCATCTGCAGTGATTTTGGAGCCCAGAAAAATAAAGTCTGACACTGCTTTCACTGTTTCCCCATCTATTTGCCATGAAGTGATGGGACCAGATGCCATGACCTTAGTTTTCTGAATGTTGAGCTTTAAGCCAACTTTTTTACTTTCCTCTTTCACTTTCATCAAGAGGCTCTTTCCTTCTTCACTTTCTGCCATAAGGGTGGTGTCATCTGCATATCTGAGGTTATTGATATTTCTCCCGGCAATCTTGATTCCAGCTTGTGCTTCTTCCAGCCCATTCAGGTATGACTTAAATCAAATCCCTATGATTATACAGTGAAAGTGAGAAATAGATTTAAGGGACTAGATCTGATAGACAGAGTGTCTGATGAACTATGGATGGAGGTTCGTGACATTGTACAGGAGACAGGGATCAAGACCATCCCCATGGAAAAGAAATGCAAAAAAGCAAAATGTCTGTCTGAGGAGGCCTTACAAAAAGCTGAGAAAAGAAGAGAAGCAAAAAGCAAAGTAGAAAAGGAAAGATACTCCCATCTGAATGCAGAGTTCCATAGAATAGCAAGGAGAGATAAGAAAGCCTTCCTCAGTGATCAATGCAAAGAAATAGAGGAAAACAACAGAATGGGAAAGACTAGAGATCTCTTCAAGAAAATTAGAGGTACCAAGGGAATATTTCACGCAAAGATGGGCTCGATAAAGGACAGAAATGGTATGGACCTAACAGGAGCAGAAGATATTAAGAAGAGGTGGCAAGAATACACAGAAGAACTATACAAAAAAGATCTTCACCACCCAGATAGTCACAATGGTGTGATCACTCACCTAGAGCCAGACATCCTGGAATGTGAAGTCAAGTGGACCTTAGAAAGCATCACTACAAACAAAGCTAGTGGAGGTGATGGAATTCCAGTTGAGCTATTTCAAATCCTGAAAGATGATGCTGTTAAAGTGCTGCACTCAATATGCCAGCAAATTTGGACAACTCAGCCATGGTCACAGGACTGGAAAAGGTCAGTTTTCATTCCAATCCCAAAGAAAGGCAATGCCAAAGAATGCTCAGACTACTGCACAATTGCACTCATCTCACACGCTAGTAAAGTAATGCTCAAAATTATCCAAGCCAAGCTTCAGCAATTCGTGAACTGTGTGAACTTCCAGATATTCAAGCTGGTTTTAGAAAAGGCAGAGGAACCAGAGATCAAATTGCCAACATCCGCTGGATCATCAAAAAAACAAGAGCGTTCCAGAAAAACATTTATTTCTGCCTTATTGACTATGCCAAAGTCTTTGACTGTGTGGATCACAATGAAACTGTGGAAAATTCTGAGACATGGGAATACCAGACCACCTGACCTGCCTCTTGAGAAACCTATATGCAGGTCAGGAAGCAATAGTTAGAACTGGACATGGAACAACAGACTGTTTCCAAATAGAAAAAGGAGTAGGTCAAGGCTGTATATTGTCACCCTTTACATACTAGCTGTATGATAATGGAAATTTTGTTTAATTCCTCTAAACCCTATTGTTCTCAGTTATAAAATGGAGACTATTTAAGGTAATATATATATGTCAATTATATCTCAATTTTTTGGGGGGTTGGGGGAATACCACTCAGCTTGCAGGATCTTAGTTCCCTGACCAGGGATCCAACCAGGGCCCTGGCAGTAAAAGCACCAAGTCCTAACCACTGGACTGCCAGGGAATTTCTTATATCTAAATTTTTAAAAGATAATATATGTAATGCATTTTGCTCAGTGCTTGGTAAGCATTAACTGTGTTAATGTAAGTGGCCCTGCTACTGGTGCTACTGCTGGTGATAGACATGGAGGTGACGGTGGTGGTAGTGGTGTTGGCGGCCTAACTGATAAAAGCAAGCCCAAATGATCAATATCACAGACATGAGTGATTAATGAATCTGACACCATGTTGCTACACAAAAGCAGGCTTATATAATTGCAGAAAGAGTCTTTTGTCAAGAAAAAAAGAATGTTTTGAGAAGGTGGAGTCATCTCTTGGATCCAAGTAGGGAATAGCTATTTAGCTCTAGAAGATACTTTGAAGATGATTTTTAAAAGATGACAACTTCTTATTGGATGGCTGCATTATTCATGTTCCTACTTTCCCCCAGACAGAGTTCAAAAACATTAATTTAGAAAATAATATCAAGGACTTCCCTGAAGGTCCAGTGGTTAAGAATCTGCCTTGCAAAGCAGGGGACGTGGGTTTGATCTGCTTCCACTTTTTCCCCATCTATTTGCCATTAAGTGATGGGACTGGATGCCATGATCTTAGTTTTTTGAATGTTGAGTTTTAAGCCAGTTTTTTCACTCTCCTCTTTTGCACCCTGAGGTCTTAGCCTCACAAAACTTGATTATTAAAACTTGCTTTCATCTGTCTCTTTCAGGAAGTTTCATCCATATCACCTCCCATCTACATAGAAAATTTCCATCCAAATCTAGATCTAGTTCATACCCTTGTCCCTGAGAAAACTACCCCTGTCCATAGCACTTAGTCACCATAGTATTAGCAGATGTTCCATTCACTGGGCTTTTAGAATAGGCTAATTACAACATTGATATGTTTTATCTCTTTTCATGGCCATGTTCTGTTTCTCCAACTAGACTATGTATTATTTTTTCTACAAGAAAAATATTCAAATCATTCAAGGTGAAAAACCATAAAAGTTATGAAGTGAAAAATCTTCCCATCCCACTCTTCCAACTTTAAGAGGCTTAGTTACTCTATCTGCAAAGTGGGGTAATGTCACTTACCTCAGAGACCCATTGTAGGACTATTTTATGAGGAAAATATGCAAAAGATCTTTCAAAGCTGTCCAGCAGCATGAAAATGCTAATTATTATTAAGGATAATAGCTTAGAGCACTTACTCTCTGATAGCATTATATTGTAAGTTCCCCCCGGACTGTAGCCCACCAGGCTCCTCTGTCCATGGGATTTCCCAGGCAAGAATACTGGAGTGGGTTGCCATTTCCTTCTCCAGGGGATCTTCCCCACCCAGGGATAGAACCCCAGTCTCCTGCCTTGCAGACGATCTCCTGCATCACAGGCAGGTTCTTTACTACTGAGCCACAATAGAAGCCCAACAAATGTTTACTAGTCTCTTTCTGTGGATGTCAGCCATGTTAGTAGTAGCTTGTGAAGTGAAAGTTGCTCAGTCGTGTCTGACTCTTTGCAGCCCCATGGACTATACAGTCCATGAAATTCTCCAGGCAAGAATACGGGAGTGGGTAGACTATCCCTTCTCCAGAGGATCTTCCCGACCCAGGAATAGAACTGGAGTCTCCTGCAGAGCAGCCGTATTCTTTACCAACTGAGCTATCAGGGAAGCCCAGCAGTAGCTTAGAAGATGTAAATACAGGAAGCAACCTAGATGCCCATCAGCAGACGAATGGATAAAGAAGCTGTGGTACATATACACCATGGAATATTATTCAGCCATTAAAAAGAATTCATTTGAATCAGTTCTAATGAGATGGATGAAACTGGAGCCCATTATACAGAGTGAAGTAAGCCAGAAAGATAAAGACCAATACAGTATACTAATGCATATATATGGAATTTAAAAAGATGGTAACGATAACCCTATATGCAAAACAGGAAAAGAGACACAGATGTACAGAACAGACTTTTGGACTCTGTGGGAGAAGGCGAGGGTGGGATGTTTTGAGAGAACAGCATCGAAACATGTATATTATCAAGGGTGAAAGAGATCACCAGCCCAGGTTGGATGCATGAGTCAAGTGCTCGGGGCTGGTGCACTGGGAAGACCCAGAGGGATCGGGTGGGGAGGGAGGCGGGAGGGGGGATCAGGATGGGGAGTACATGTAAATCCATGGCTGATTCTTGTCAATGTATGGCAAAAACCACTACAATATTGTAAAGTAATTAGCCTCCAACTAATAAAAATAAATGGAAGAAAAAAAAAAGAAGATGTAAATACATCATCTGCTTTTAAGACTTTCAAACCTCATGACATTGGCATGATCTTAAATGCTAATAGTCCCTGTGTCCCTCATCTGTCACTCCCTCCAATCCTTTCTTCACTAGCCAATGTGATGATTCAAAAGTACAAATCTGATTGTTAGTCCACGCTTAAAATCCTTTGGCAGTAGGTTAAGTTACCCTCTCTGCCAGGAACATTTATTGCTCTTGCCACCTCACAGGCCGGCACTGGCTTCCAGTTTTCAGCTAAAACAAATCACTTCCTCCCGGAAGCCTTTCCCTGATGCCCCCAGGTGGATTAAGTGCCCTGCCCTTGTGCTACCATACTTCTGACATCATCATAGTTTTCTCACTACATTGTAACTGCCTCTTTAATCATTTGTCTAGCCTCTCTAGGGGCTTCCCTTGTGGCTCAGTCAGTAAAGAATCTGCCTGCAATGCAGGAGATCCCGGTTCAATTCCTGGGTCTGGAAGATCCCCTGGAGAAGGAAATGGCAACCTGCTCCAGTACTCTTGCCTGGGAAATCCCATGGACCCCAGGGAAGCCTGGTAGGCTACAGTCCCTGGGGCCGCAAAGAGTCAGACACCACTTAGCGACTAAACCACCATCACTCCCTCTCTAAACTGTAAACTCCACAGTAAGGAGGACCAATGATCTTTCAAGCATCAAGTTCAATGTCTGACACATAGTAAGGTCTCAACTATTAAGAGAATAAATAAGAGCAAAGGTGAAAGAACCATTCAGATGATCAAGCCTGGAAGATTTTTCTTGGCTTGGGAAGGAAGCAAGTGTTTTCCACTGTTTATAAAATGGCGTGAAAGCCAATCAATGCCTGGTCACCTTTCCAGTTCACTATCAAATGGGGCAGAGAGCCGACTTGGCAATCAGATAATAAGCTATGGGGAGGGTGGTGGTTGCTATGACAACCTGTAAAGCTTATTAAATACTACAAACCTATGGTGCTAGAAGGGGCTGGTGGTTTGCAGATACAAGTAGGTTCAAGATCTGCAGGCTCCAACCCCCTGGTCCAAATAGTTCTTCATATTTTTTAGAATTCTAAGGCTGGTAGAAACTTAGAGATTTCTTTTTATTTCTGGTTATGTCCTGCAACATATGAGAATCTTAGTTTCCCAACCGAGGATCAAACCAACACCCCCTGCACTGGAAGCACGGAGTCTTAACAACTAGATTGCCAAGAAGTCCCAGATTTCTTCTTTTCGTATTCCTTGTTTTACAAATCAGTTCCAGAGAAGGTAAATGATTTGCCCAAAGTCACCCAGCAAATTGTTGGCCGCGCTGAGGCTAGGAAACCTGAGTCTCTCTACATCCAGTGAAGTGTTATGTTTCATGACTCCCAAAGTTGTTGAGCCCTTTAACCAATGTATCAGTCACAGGAGGGTATACAGAATTTCTCATTAAGTTTTTTATTTTATTCTCTCAAAACCAATCACTTTTTGAATTGTTACCATGTTGGTTACACAACTAGGTGCTGCAGAAAACAGAAAACTTTCTAATGCAAGGTTCTTGGCTCTCATTTGCTATGAAATGGGGAAACTGATTTTTTTTTTTTTTGATGGCACCAAAGTACCACCCCACAGATTACTTGCTATCTACAGACAAGGAACTATAACTCTATATTGGTGCAATCAGGCGGTCAACTCTTCAACTCAGTGATCAATCTTAATATCCCTAATGGTGGAACAATTAGACATTACCAGTGTCCTTGCTGTGATGTTACGTGAAGCACCTGTCATCATCTATAAAGTATTCCTGCCAAATGCTTAACCTGAATCCAATCAGGTTTAGATCTGACTTTAATTTCAGAAAATACAAAGGACCCAAAGGTAAGCTAAGCCATACTGCATAGAAGTAGTGAGATAAATCCAGGTGATTCAGCATTCCATGGGACAATTAATTCCCCATTTCCTTCAACAAGACAATGCCATGAGGAAAATAAAAGTAAAATGAGGACTGGAAACTTAAGACACAAAATCAAACACAATGTGTGGTCCTTGATTAAATTCTGCTTTGAACATACCAAGCATAAAAAATTCTTTTAGAATAATGGAAAAAGCTAACTAAGTCTTGGAGACCAGGGCAGGAAAGAGGAAAAAAATATGACAAAAGGCTAATAACCAGTAAAATTTAGTGAGCAATACATGGAAATTCCTTATACTGTTTTCTTTGTTCTATTTGTTGAAAATTTCCATAATAAAAAGAAAGAAGACCAAAAATACCATTCAACCATAAAAAGAAAGTTAGACAACAGTAAAAGTTGTGTATGTTCAGTATTCAGTGTCCAGAAGGTATCACAGAAATACAGACCAAAAGCTTTCTAGGAGTTCCCTAGACTCCTGGGGTGGGGTGGGGGAATAAATCTCTCGGCCTGTGGTAGTCAAGGAATACTTCCTGGAGGAGGGGGGACTTTGGATGACTGAAACTGAAACATACAAGAAGGTCAGTAATCCTAGCATAACCAAGACAATGGCGAGTTTAAAGACAATTCACTGCCATTCTCCTCCCACTGTGGGCTACGGGCGGGGTGCTGGCAAGTCCAATCCTCAGAGATGCCAAGCCCTATTGCCTAATTTGATATTAAAAGTCCATACACTGTTGGTCCACAGAGGGAGCCAGAGCCAGACCTCCTGCTGCGCACCACCTTGGGCCCCTAGCCGAATAATCAAAGCTAATTACAAACACAAAGGGATGCTCATTTGCAAAGAAATGACCTCCAGCTACTTGTTGCACCAGCCAGAGGTCAATTCGGCCCAACCCAATTAGTGCTTTCTCGAGAGATTCCCAGGATGTCCTCGCCCATCCCACCAGCAGGTTCCCGCTGAAGCCCCAGCGAAACCACCCAGAAGCCTTTGAAAGCCAGAGGGGCATATTTTCTCTGAAGCTCAATGCCAACCGGTTTTACCAACCCTTATCCCTTAAGAACAAACTCAGTGAGGTCGCATCTAACAAAACAACAGGCGACTGGATGATGCTGCCATTTAAATGCTCTGACTAATGCAGTTTCTGATTTCCCTTCCAAATTAAATGCATTTCACTCAGTACATTTTCAACAGACGTTACTCATCTGCCCGATTAATGAGTTGCTGTGAAAGCTACTTCGCGAGCAATTTAAAACAAAAGCACCTCAACGTGACTGAGGCTCCGCTTCCCCTGCTCTCTCCATCTTAGCCTCCTTTTCTCCCTCTCCCTCCCCAGGGCAAATGCATCACCGCCTGAAGACGGGGAAGCTGGAGTGGTGAGGGTTCTCTTCTGTGTCACTACGCTACATTAGGAATAAAACCTTCCACTTAAACACTTAAATGAAAACATCGAGAAACTAATTTACTATTTGCAATCACATGATTTAAGCCAAAGCTGCCTTAATTTCCTTCCCATTTTGCTTCATATTCAATGTGAGCGCACACTAGATTGGTCTATGAAAAGGCTGTCTTCAAATCACAACACTTAAGACCTCTTTCATTTTCTTTTTGATTAAATAATTGAAATTCCTGTCAGGGCCTGCACTTTACCGATGCACAGATTTGGTGTGTGAGGATAAAGACCACTTTTTCTTTGCTGCCTGGCTCTTAAAAGCCAGCGGGCTTTACTTCATTAAGGGGCTGATAAAATGGACCCACGCTATTCACCCATTTCGCAGAAATTTCCTGTGCCCATTATGTGATTGTTTGAGACAAACTGTGAAAAGCATCTCCTCTCATTTAACCATCCTCATTCATCAGGAGGCTTCCCTCTGCTGCAGAGAGCTCAGCTTCTGCCATGCCAACTTCATCCATTAGGAAAATAAAAACAACAGCCCATGTGTATAGGTACATATGGACACAAACACAGAAAAACCAAAGTGAAATAAGGCACAGAAATTTTCATTTGCTGCCAACTAAAGAAATGTGAGGTTATTTCCATTCTGTGATGGGGCCGTGGCAAGGAAATCCCAGACCAACAGCATGGCCCAGCCTGGCCAGCCTGGCCATGAGCTCCTTGAGGTTGAAGTAAAAGGATCCTGAAGGAGGAAGGGAGCCCGTCACTCAGAAGAGAAGCTACCCCACCGCCTCTGCAGTCCCATCATGCAGTGAGACAGTGACTGACCTGGACAGCAGCAGCTAGTTATGTGGTCTCCATGATAAATGCCCAGTCTTGGAATGTGTGTCTGTCTTTAAACACAAATCACACATCCTCTTTCATGAGGCTGATCATCAGACACACCTGGGCGTTCAGCCCAGCTCACCCTTCCTGTGTGCCCTTGGGTATGTTATCTGGGACCTCTCAGAACCTCTGTCTCATCTGTAAAATGGGGACATAAATAAATGGTCCCATCTCCTCACAGGATGGTTGGGAGATTTAAATGAGACAGTGCATGGAAAGTGGTTGGTGGGTCCAGCACGTGGTAAGTGCCTAATAAAAATTAGACAATACCGTTATGTGCTTCTGTATCTTTATGTGCATATCAATGTAAGGTCATGTTCACATTCACTCAAATAATGTACTTTCAGAGGACAGATGATCTCAGTCACATTTACCCATAATAAAAGACAAGCAAAAACCTATGTCTGGGTACAGCAGGAGAACCATATGCCACACACACACAGAGTATATATACGTGTGTGTGCCAAGTCGCTTCAGTTGTGTCTGACTCTGTGCGACCCTATGGACTGTAGCCCACCAGACTCCTCTGTCCAAGGGATTCTCCAGGCAAGAACACTGGAGTGAGCTGCCATGCCCTCCTCCAGGGGATCTTCCCGACCCAGGGATCCAACCCAAGTCTCCTGCATCTCCTGCATTAGCAGGCAGGTTCTTTACCACAATGCCACCTGGTAAGCCCATGTATATACACATATGTAGTATAATTTTATAGCAGGAAAGGGCCTCAGCAGACATTTGTCCAAACTCTACTCAGACATTTGTCCAAACTCTACTCAGAGTAGGCCTCCCACCTAAAAGATATGAGACAGTGTAATGACTCCCTCTTATGAAGTCTCAATTTATTTCTGTGTAACCTGTACAACTGATTCCTGTTCTGAGCATAGAATCACATAGAGGAAAACTGCTACAGAAAAGCTTTTCCAATATTAAACAAACAAACAAACAAAAATTAAAAGCTCTACTGTTTTCTCTGAGCATTCTCCTTCCCAGAATAAATATCTCAGAACCAGCGCTGCTCCTTGTAACATCATTTTTTAGCCCTCTCACCGCTGTGGAGCTCTGAACTTTAAAACAGAACCTGCCTTGAATTGAACATAATATTCCAAATGTGGTATGAATAATGCTGCATAGAAATACACATTGTATTCATTTATTGATAAACTAATTAATCCAACACTTACGGACAAAAAGTCAATCCAAATCTTATTGACTAGCAGAAACTAAACTAGTCACATATTTGGACATACTGGGTTGGCCAAAAACTTCATTTGGGTTTTTCCACCTCTTAGAAAACCCCAACAAACTTTTTGGCCAACCCAATAAATATTAAATAGCATAATAAATGCTATATATAAAAGATCACCTCTTAGCATTGTTGTCTATAGTTAATAATATTGTTTTGTGTATTTGAAAATTGCTAAGAGAGTAGATCTTAAAAGTTCTCATCACAAGAAAAAAACTGTCACCACGTGTGGCAATGGGTGTTAACTAGACCTATTGTGGTGACCACTTTGCAATATATACAAAAATGGAATCATTTCATTGTACACCTGAAGCTAATGTTATATGTCTATTCTATTTCAATGAAAATATAATAAAATAATCTACAAAAAAAAAGGTTGCCTCTTGGTCGTGCATGTTGAGATCTTCCATGGCCAAGCACTCGTTGCGAGAATGTTGCTCTCAACCCAACCATGCTTCCTGGGATTCCTCACTTTGTTTGCAGTTGCTCTGGGCTCAGGAACCACAGACTCATTTTCAGTCTCTGCCCAAAGAATAAAGCAAAAAGATATGCATCTCTCTCAAGAATTTCCTCACACTTCTCAGCGTCATACAGAAAGATCTTGGTACCAGGCACTGTTCTGTACCGTTGCCCAGTCACCCTTCTCCGTGGCAATAGCACCAGCGACTGAGAGGGAATCCCAGAGTTAAAGAAGAGAGTGGAGTGAGCACGAACAAGGTGAGACCTGTGCAGGCCCACACTCTCACCAGCCAAGGAAGCCTCTGTGGGAAGTGACGGGGAAGGGCAGGCGTTCGGATGCAGGGCAGAGGGCTTGCACAGCCTGGCAGGAGGGAGGGGCATCCAGCCCAGTGGCAGCCACCAGGGGTGGTACCAATGTAGGCCTGCCTGGAGGCCAGAGGAGAGATCAGATGTTACTTAAAGATCCAGCAGGAATTTCCTTTCTCTAAAGCAAAACTAGGGGCTTCCCTGGCAGCTCAGTTGGCAAAGAATCCGCCTGCAATATAGGAGATGCAGGTTCAGGCCCTCGGTCAGGGAGATCCCCTGAAGAAGGAAATGGCAACCCACCCCAGTATTCTTGCCTGGAAAATCCTATGGGCAGAGGACCCTGAAGGGTGACAGTCCATGGGGTCTCAAATGAGTCAGACAGGACTTGACTAAACAACGACAACAAAAGCAAAACTAAACCAAGCTCACACAGAGTAAGGGAAGCTCATTGTTTATTTTCCAGCTGTCAAGTTCAGGCAAGGACCCTGGCCTTCTTACTTCCACCTTGAAGTCTGGGCAGCCTGGGGACCACCCTGAACAGCCTTCCAGCCTCAGACCTTCAGGCCTGCTTCTCCCGCTATGGTCTTCCTCTTTACTGTGCCCTCTCTTAAGGACACTTTCTCAGTGTGTGACTCATTTTATTGCCATTTCTGAGCCTGCTGGACAGCTCAGCAAGTAAGAGATAGTAGCCCTGGTGACCCTTTGCCCTGAATTCTGAGGTCCCTGATTCAGGCAGCAGAGAGGACTCTAGTTTGTCCCATGAATAGATCCATGGATGAAAAGCAGAAGAGCCAGGACTGGTCCTAAAGCCACCTCTGCCTTGCCAAGTGACCTCTTCCTGAGGCTCATTTCCCTGAGGGGGAAATGAACCTAACCTCCCAGGGCTGTAAATGAGCGGCAATGAACTGGGAGATGGAAAAGTGCTTGGAATGCTTTGAAAGGTCCCCAGGCATACCAGTGAGGGCATAGAAAAAGCAGGCAAAGTAAAGTGACGTGGACTTTGCCACTTAACCGGTGGAACCAAAGCACCAGAAGCTGCACTCAGAGAAACCTGGCTCTTGCCACCCCAGTGTACAAGGCCACGCCCCATTTCCCTGTGAGCCCTGTGAGAATCCAGACAGTAACTAAAATTTGATCTGATTTCTTTCCATCTGAGATAACTTCAGGGCTCTGTCCCTGAAAACAGACAAATGCATTAGATACAGATTTCCCAAATGCTGGTCTGTGGACCAGACCTGCCACACAAGGATTTTACTAATTAAGATGGAAAGATAACAATAGGTACCCTGGAATGAATCTTTCATAGAGTTTAATTTCTTTTACTTAAAGAGTTGAGTTATATTATTGGAACATCAGCTCCAAGAGGACAAGGACTTTGATGCTCTCATTTTCTGTTTTTTCACCAACACCTAGAATACAAGTATGAAATAGGCACTTGATAAATACTCACTGAATGAAGGAAGGAAGGAATTATTTCCTTTCTATTCTCCTAGCATTAAAATATCCTTTCTTGGGCTTCCCTGGTGGCTCAGTGGTAAAGAATCCATCTGCCAATGCAAAAGACATGGATTCAATCCCTGATCTGGGAAGATCCCACATGCCAAGAAGCAACTAAGCCCATATGCCACAACTATTGAGCCTATGCTCTAGAGCCCAGGAGCTGCATTTACTGAGCCCACCAGCCAGTATGCATAGAGTCCATGCTCTGGAACAAGAGAAGCCACCACGATGAGAAGCCTGCGCATTGCGATGAAGAGTAGCCCCTACTCGCTGCAGCTAGAGAAAAGCTTGCACAGCGACAAAGACCCAGCACAGTCAAAAATAAATAATAAAGATAAATAAATAAAATTATTTTTAAAAATATACTTTCTTCAATGAAATGGCATGAGTAGTATCAGAGTATTTTTTAAATATTTTTCTTTGGAAAAAAATCAATGTATATAATTATCTTTAAAAGGTTCATGGGACTTCCCTAGTGGTCCAGTGGTTAAGAATCTGCCTGCCAATGCAGAACACATGGGTTCAATCCCTGGTCCAGGAAGACCCCACATGCCATAGAGCGACTAATCCTGTGCCATAAGCACTGAAGCCCGAGTGCCCTAGAGCCCAAGAGCCACAAGAGAAGCCACCCCAATGAGAAGCCTGGGCACGCAATGAAGAGTAGCCGTCACTTGCTACAACTCGAGAAAGCCCACACACAGCAATGAAAACCCAGAGCAGCCAAAAATAAATAAAATAAAACTTTAAAAAAATTTTTCTCTAAAGGTTCATGGATCTATAATAAAATTGGGAATCTCTGGACCAGATGATCCACCAAAGAATATTCAATCCTATGCTCCGTCAGATGCTGAGTGGAAACCTACCCACCATCCTTAGGTCACGTCCCAGCAGAGATATTTCCTTTCTGAGATCTTAGAGGTGGGGAGATCTGGGTTCAGATATGGAAAACTCACCCTAGCCTTGTGACAATGGACAAGCTGCTGAAGCCTGTTTCCTCCTCTGCAGAATGGCAGTCATGCTACTTAGTTTTTGTTTCATTGAGACAGTTCGTGGGTTTTCAGCCCTGTGAAGAAAGGGCTTTTCTTCCTGTGTTGGCCTCTCTTGTTGCAGAGCACAGGCTCTAGGGCGCTCAGGCTTCAGGAGTTGCAGTTCCTGGGCTCTAGAGCACAGGCTCAATAGTTGTGGTGCACATGCTTAGTTGTCCTTAGACAATTCGGTCCTTAGATCAAGGACCGAATCTGTGTCTCCTGAATTGGTAGGCAGATTCTTTATCACTGAGCCACTAGGGAAGCCCTCAGATCATTTCTTTATCAAATCCAGGCAGACAGATCCTGTACAAGTTTCTTAAAATTTGACGAGGCAAAATTCTGGGCCTGTTCTGAACCGTGTAGGTCACTGGGCTATGAGTTGTTCATTCATGAAAATGCCTCATCAGTATTTCTAACCCATCCACAATATCTTGAACACCATTCATTTCTCCAGTAAAAAAGTCATTTCTGACACCGACTGAGCATATTAACAAAACTCTGATGTTAATAGGAGTTAAAGATCACTAAAATGCTTGTAGTGACCACTTCAGGGGTATGGACTTGTGATTAGGGATTTTCAAACGCTAACTAACCAACTAAAGAGTGCGAGATATACCATATTCCTCGTCCTGAAGTAATTTTCAATAAAGACAATGCAATAGCTCAACACCAGCTACTTAGAAGTCCCAAACCTTTCATTATTATTATTATTGAAGATGTTATTGATCCATGAAATCCAAAAGGCTGAAAACCACTCCCTCACAACGCTCTCTGTGCAAGATTATGTAGGTGGACACAAGTCTCTCCAAAGGGAAACAGGTCTCTGGCACTCAGACTGTTCCTGCATGTGATTTGTAGCCAAATTTTAATGAAAACTAAAGTCTCCAACCACTTTTCCCAACTGACAGAGGATGGGTTAGAACAGAAGTCAGCCTAGAGTCCAGCCTGGGGGTGAGCTGCGTGATTGCCAACCAGAGTTTGTTCTTCGGCGAGTTTGTGTGTATAAGAATGCACAAGTTGCAATTAATTCCCAGCGAAGTCACTCCTCAAGTTAATTAGAAATGCAAAGTGTGAGTCTAAATGTTATGAGATTATAAAATGGCTTAATAATGGGAACAATGAGATTGAAGCATATGCATTCTGGCCATGTAAATATTTCATAACAGTGCCAATCTGATTTCATTTGCCTAATCATGCCATTGATATGCAGCCACCAGCCTGCAAATAGAAAGGCTGAATTGCAGCAGATCACCCCTCTAATGTCATAATTATTAATATTGGAGGGAAATAGAGCTGCTACCCTCCGATGGAAACCGCTGGGCCTTTGGAGTTGAGATGGGGACGGTCCTGCTGGGGAAGAGGAGGAAGGTGATGGATACACCAGCCCCAGCATCCCCTTCCTGCTTCTTGGCCAGAAGTATTTAGGTAATTAGGCAGCTCAACAAATTAAAGTGATGAGAATGCTGGGGGAAAGGGTTGCAGGGCATAAATCTTCCAGCCCTCAATCAAAATCATAATGAAACATGCAGGCAACTCAAGGAAAGGAAAAGGAAGAGACATTTTGTGGCCACAAAAGATTCTGCGTGCTGCAGTTCAGCTGGGTTCCAGATGTTGGGGTTGAGTCTTGAGCAGGGCAGCAACCTCTCTCTCTTCCTCCCTTTTGGTCTCCTCTGTTGGGTCAGCACGTTCCGTATACTTTGTGCACAAATCTCTCTTATATGCACAGGACCTGACTTCCTCCTGACGCAAGTTTGACTCCTGTGTCTGCACTGAACTTAGGCATGTCACCCAACCCCTCCTAGTTTCATTTGCCCCACTTACAGAATGAGGATCTCACAACTGTTGCAGAGGTTTGTTCAGGAAAAGAATGTGGGACCTCCCTGGCAGTCCAGTGGCTAAGATTCTGTGCTCCCAAGCCTGGTCGGTTCCATCCCTGGTCAGGGAACTATATCACCTATGCCACAGCTAAGACCTGGCACAACCAGATAAATAAATAAATACTAAAAAGAGACAGAGGATTTTCCTGGTGGTCCAGTGGTTAAGAATCCACCTGCCAGAATTCACAGGTTGGCTCCCCAGTCTGGGAAGATCCCACATGCCTTGGGGCAACTAACCCGGTGCACCACATCTGCTGAGCCAGCTCTCTGGAGCCTGTGCCCTACAACAAGAGAAGCCACCGCAGTAAGAAGCCCGCGCAGCACAACGAGAGAGTAGCTTCCACTCATAGCGACTAGAGAAAGCCCATGCACAGCTACGGAGACTCAGCACAGTCAAAAAGAAAGAAAACCAACCAAACAAAAAATAATGTGACATCCCTATTTAGTTACATAATACCTTGTTCCAAAAACAATCCAGAGCAACCAGAAGGCACTCAATAAAATGCCAAATGCTGTGCACATTTTCCCTAATTCACTTTTGCACAGTTTAAAGTACACATCTTCAGCCTTGAGTTTCTCTGCTTCCTTTTACTCCAAGCTATCTCCTCCTAGCCTAACAGGTCATTACCTGGAAACAGCACAAGAATTTCCTTTTAAAGAATAATTCTGGGAATTCCCTGGTGATCCAGTGGTTAGGGCCAAGTTCAATCCTTGGTCAGGGAACTTTCTTTTGATGCAGCATGGCCAAAAAAAGAAAAAGCTCTTATCTTTGGAATTTCTTGTCCATAAGTTTTACAGACACTGACATAGTTCAGTTCAGTCCAGTCATTCAGTCATGTCCGACTATTTGTGACGCCATGGACTGTAGCACACCAGGCTTCCCTGTCCATTACCAACTCCCAGAGCTTACTCAAACTCATGTCCATCGGGTCGGTGATGCCATCCAACCATCTCATCCTCTGTCACCCCCTTCTCCTCCTGCCTTCAATATTTCCCAGCATCAGGGTCTTTTCCAAAGACCTTTTCCCAAAGTTCTTCGCATCAGGTGGCCAAAGTATTGGAGCTTCAGCTTCAGCATCAGTCCTAGCAATGAGTACTCAGGACTGATTTCCTTTAGGATGGACTGGTTGGATCTCCTTGCTATCCAAGAGACTCTCAAGAATCTTCTCCAACACCACTGTTCAAAAGCATCAATTCTTCGGCACTCAGCCTTCTTTATGGTCCAACTCTCACATCCATACATGACTACTGGAAAAACCATAGCTTTGACTAGATGGACCTTTGTCAGAAAAATAATGTCTCTGCTTTTTAATACGCTGTCTAGGTTTGTCTCAGCTTTTCTTCCAAGGAGCAAGCGTCTTTTAATTTCATGGCTGCAATCACCATCTGCAGTGATTTTGGAGCCCCCCACAATAAAGTCAGCCACTGTTTCCACTGTTTCCCATCTATTTGCATGAAGTGATGGGACTGGATGTCATGATCTTAGTTTTCTGAATGTTGAATTTTAAGCCAGCTTTTTCACTCTCATCTTTCACTTTTATCAAGAAGCTCTTTCGTTCTTCACTTTCTGCCATAAGGGTGGTATCATCTGCATATGTGAGGTTATTGCTATTTCTCCCGGCAATCTTGATGCCCGCTTGTGCTTCATCCTGTCCAGCATTTCCCATGATGTACTCTGCATATAAGTTAAATACTCAGGGTGAGAATATACGACCTTGATGTACTCCTTTCCCGATTTGGAAGCAGTACGTTGTTCCATGTCCGGTTCTGTTATCTCTTGACCTGCATACAGATTTCTCAGGAGGCAGGCCAGGTGGTCTGGTATTGCCATCTCTTGAAGAATTTTCCACAGTTTATTGTGATCCACATAGTCAAAGACTTTAACATAGTCAATGAAGCAGAAGTAGATGTTTTTCTGGAACTCTCTTGTTTTTTCTATGATCCAGCGGATGTTGACAATTTGATTTCTGGTTCCTCTGCCTTTTCTAAATCCAGCTTGAATATCTGGAAGCTCTTGGTTCAGGAACTGTTGAAGCCTGGCTTGGAGAATTTTGAGTATTACTTTGCGTGAGGTGAGTGCAATTGTTGAGTAGTTTGAACACTCTTTGGCATTGCCTTTCTTTGGGATTGGAATGAAAACTGACCTTTTCCAGTCCTATGGAAAAAAATATTGACATAGGATTATATTAAATTGAGGCAGCTTTATAAAAATTGACTGAGTAATTTAGTTAACTTCTGTAAACCTCAGGAACCTCATCGGTAAAATGAAGATAATAATAGTCCTTGTCATGTACAATTTATGTGAAAACTGAAATGACACATAGAAAATAGTGTGGCATCCAACTAATAGAACATTCTGTATATGTAGGCTTCCCAGGTGGTGCTAGTGATAAAGAATCCACCTGCCAATGCAGGAGATGCAAGAGATGGGGGTTCCATCCCTGGGTCGGGAAGATCTCCTGAAGAAGGAAATGGAAATCACCCCAGTATTCTTGCCTGGAGAATCCCATGGACAGAGGAACCCCATTACTTTTAGTTAACTTTATTATTATTAAAACATTGTATTATATAATAAATAATACTATTACTAATTATTTATTATTAATAATTACAAAATAATGAGTGATACAATGGTGAACTCCAGGGAACCTGGTAAATTAGAGATATTGTGACATATATGGGGTTTCCCAGGTATGGTGAAGGACAGGGAAGCCTGGTGTGCTGCAGTCCATGGGGTTGCAAAGAGTTGGACACAACTAAGTGACTGGACAACAACAACAGGCGGCACTAGTGGTAAAGAACCTGCTTATCAGTGCAGGAGACATATGAGACACAGGTTCAATCCCTGGGCCAGGCAGACCCCTGGAGGAAGGCATGGCAACCCACTCCAGTATTCTTGCCTGGAAGATTCCTGTGGACAGAGGAGCCTGACAGGCTATAGTCCATGGGATCACAAAGAGTCAGACACAACTGAAGTGACTTAACATGCATGCACACATGACATATATACCTTCTTGCTGTCAGGCTGCACACAGAACTGTAGGTTGTCATTGTATATCCACAGCATCCAGAACTTGTGAGATGTGCACTGTAGAAATAGTAATTGCTAACACTTACATGGAACCAAATAGGGGCCAGACACTGTTCTAAGCAGTTTACATGTAACTCATTTAATTCTTACAACAGCTGTCATGAAGCGGGTCCTACCATTTCCCCCATTTTACAGATGAAGACATGGAGGCCAAGGGAGGTATATGAGTTTGTCTCAGGTCACACAGGTAATGAATAGTAGAGCTGGAGTCAAAATCACATAATCTGGCTTCGGAATCCATGCATGCCTTTACAGTATGGATGAATCACACCACGCTGCTTCCTTATTATTAGGAATTCACAGGATAGGAGAAATTCTAGGTTCACTCCCATCCCTCCTCCTCCTGGGGAGCCAAGAGCCCTGAACTGCTCAGCAGTGTTTTTTATGTTTTTATCCTAAAAGCTTTTAGGCAAAATGCGTGCTTTTAAGGTTAAGGCAGGAGGCACCACTCACTCACTATTGAGTTATACCTCCTTTATTTCCCAAGGATATTTGAACATGGAACTCTGTGCTCTGAGAAACAGAAGGATTGGAGCCTGGCATGTGGATTTGAACCCAAGCAATTCTTCTGCAGTCAGGGGGATGCTGGGCTTGGCCAGTAGGGTGGCAATGAGAAGAAGCTGCAACAGGAGAGAGGAATTTCCTCTTCTCAGTCTTCATCCAAAACAAGTACCTGAGGCTGGGAGCTTGGCAGAAGCCACAAGGTGAGGGGCCTGTGGTGCTTTACTAGAGAATTTGGGCTTTGTGTTTCAGGCCACGGCCCCAGTGGCAGGTGTTAATTTGCCTCTGTTTGTCTCAACCTGTTGCATACCCTGTTTCCTTGATAGCCCTAATGGATGTTCCCGCTCAGTCATGTCCAACTCTTTGTGACACCATGGACTATAGCCTGCCAGATTCCTCTGTCCATGGGATTTCCCAGGTAAGACTACTGGAAGAGAAAGAAATGGCAACCCACTCCAGTATTCTTGCCTGGAGAATCCCATGGACAGAGGAGCCTGGAGGACTACAGTCCATGAGGTTGCAAAAAAGTTGGACGCAATTTAGTAACTAAACAACAACAATAATAGTTATTCAACTTAGCTAATATATTAAAAACCACTGAATTGTATATTTTAAATGAGTGAATTTTATGGTATGTTAATCATAATAAAGCTTTAAAAATTCCAATTATATGAATAAAAAACTCATTAGTCCAAACAAAAAAAATACTGGAGTGGGTTACCATTTCCTCCTCCAGTTCATCTTCCCCACTCAGGGATCGAACCCATGTCTCCTATTTCTCCTGAATTGGCATGTGGATTCTTTACCACTGAACCACTTGGGAAGTCCACCTAGTGTCCCCAAGCACTGCCTCTTTCCTCTGCAGCCAGGTCAGAGCTCTACATCCAGAAGGCACCTCCATCTGCTGCTCATCCAGGCTCTCTTGGCAGATTACTGGGAAATCACAGAGATGATTCTCAGCAGCAGCACCTGTAGTTGAGTCTGCTCTGATGCTGCTGCTGGCTCAGCTCTCTGAGAGCAGCCAAGGGGCGACCTCGGGGAGAAGCCAAGCGGCGCAGTGGTTAGAGCACAGAGGCAGCAGCAGGAACACTGAGGCCCAATCTTGGCTTCTCTTCAATTTAGTTGTGGCCTTGGGCAAAAACTTAATTTTTTAGTGCCCCCATTTTCCCCATTTTTTAAATGAGAACTAACAACTATACCTAACTTGGAGAGTGCATATGTGCATGCTAAGTTGCTTCAGTCATGTCTGATTCTGGGACCCTATGGACTGTAGCCCACCAGGCTCCTCTGTCCACGGGGTTCTCCAAACAAGAATACTGGAGTGGGTTGCCATGATCTCCTCCAGGGGATCTTCCCCACCCAGGGATCCAACCTGCATCTCTTACGTCTCCTGCAGTGCAGGCAGGTTCTTTACCACTTGGGGCTTTCCTGATGGCTCAGATGGTAAAGAATCTGCCTGCAATGCAAGAGACCCAGGTTCAATCCCTGGGTCAGGAAGATCCAGTGCAGAAGGAAATGGCAACCCACTCCAGTATTCTTGCCTAGAGAATACCATGGATAGAGGAGCCTGGTGGGCCACAGGCCATGGGTTGTAGAGTTGGACACGACTGAGCAGCTAACACTTTTTCTTTACCACTACCACCACCTGGGAAGCAACTTGGAGAGTTGTTGTGATTAAATCTGCTAATCCATAAATAGCATTTAGAATGGTGCTTGGTCAGAGTTCCCTGGCAGTCCAGTGGTTAGGACTCAGCACTTTCACTGCTGAGGACCTAGGTTCAATCCCTGGTTGGGGAGCTAAGATCCTGCAAGTCCCATGGCATATCTTAAAAAAAAAAAAAAAGTTCCTGGTACATAATTAATGAGTGCTCAAAAAAGGATTTGTTTTTATCCTGTTTTATCGCATGTAAATCAGTCACTAATGTGTCTAGGTAGTTCCTCCATCTTTGACCTCTGACCCCTCTGTCCAACCACCCTCTGTCTTGATTGCCTTTTTCTAGGCTGGAGACAAAGGAAGAACCGAGCCCCTTCTCTCCCTCCCTCCCTCCCCCTTCTGTCTTGGGGATACAATTAGCACATGATAAAGACACAGGTTGGACTCAATTAGGACCAGATCCCAAAGCAGATGCTCTTTCTGTGCAGAGAAAGGAGTAAAAAAATTGGCTCCAGAATGCTTGGGACCTGCTCGTAGAAGATACTAATTGTTTTTTTGCTGGTAATTTTTCACCCCTGACTGAAAAAGAAAAAGGGCATCTCGGAGGCTCATCTGCTTTACAGGTGATCAGGCAAAAGAATATCTGTGTCCAGGGAGAGGTGAAGATTGTCTTTTTTTTTTTCTCTCCAGAGGGAACATAATCTCATTTGTCCCAGGACTTAATTCGTGCAGATCTGCTGAGCTTGATAGGGATAAATGTCACCTCCAGAATTATATGGGAGTCTCTGACTTTATCACTTCATCACTGAGGAGTTTGAGAGATATAAAGAGAGCTTGACTGTCAGGGGCAAGGATCCAGTTGAACAATAGAGAAGTAATCACAAGCATCACTCACCTTTAATCAATGAAATATTATTATAATAGTGCTATTTGAAGCACTATTTACTTCACTATTTGAAGCACTGAAGCACTATTTACAATAGCCAAGACATGCAAGAAACCTAAATGTTCATCAACAACAGGGGAAAGATAAAGATAATGGAATACTACTCAACCATAAAAAAGAATGGAATAATGCCATTTGCAACAACACAGATGGTCCTAGAGTTTATCATACTAAGTGAAGTAGCAGAGAAAAACAAATACCATATGATATCACTTTTTTGTGGAATCTAAAATAAAAGATACAAATGAACTTACATGCAAAACAGAAATAGACCCACAGACATAAAAAACAAGGTTACCAAAGGCGAAGGAAGGGGGAGATAAATTGGGAGTTTGAAATTAACATATATATACTACCATATATAAAATAGGTAACCAACAAGGACCCACTGTATACCACAGGTCACTATACTCAATATTTTGTAAAAACCTACAAGGAGGAAAAACTTGTAGGTTTTTCCTACAAGTTAAAAAATAGATATAGATTTAAAAAATAGATATATATATGTATAACTGAATCACCTTGTTGTTTACGTGAAACTAAGGACTGATTTTGAAGCTGAAACTCCAATACTTTGGCGACCTGATGTGAAGAGCTGACTCATTTGAAAAGACCCTGATGCTGGGAAAGATTGAGGGCAGAAGGAGAAGGGGACGACAGAGGATGAGATGGTTGGATGGCATCATCGACTCGATGAACATGGGTTTGGGTGAACTCCGGGAGTTGGTGATGGACAGGGGGGCCTGGCGTGCTGCGGTTCATGAGGTGGCAAAGAGTCGGACACAGCTGAGCGAATGAACTGAACTGGACATAAGAGTGTAAATCAACTATACTCCAATAAAAATTTTTTTTAAGAAAACCACTCCCAGGACTTCGGGACTCTGCACTTTGAATTGAGGGGTGCAGGTTCAGCCCCTGGTGGGGGAACTAAGATCCCACATACTGCATGGCAGCCAAAAAAGTAAATAGTAAATAAATACTTTTAAAAAAAAATGACTCCCCTTTAGAACTCTTTATGACCCTTGTGTTTATACCTGTTACTGCAGTGTCTTGCCAGACTGGATGAATACAGTTATGTGATGCTGTCCTTGAGGGGAGGGGCTTTGTCTTACACATCACATTAGCAAACACCAATCACTTACTACTACTACTACAATCACTTGCATTTCTCCTATAATTAGGCACTGTTCTATTTGCTTAACCTATATTAGCTCATTGAATCCTCACAGCACAGTAAGATAGATGGGATTATTTTTCTCATTTTATGGCTGAAGAAACTGAAAGGAGGAGCTACACATAGATTGAATGGGGAAGCCTAATTGAGTCCCACATGTCTGCTCTCATTGTATCTCCAAACCCTAGGACAGTGCAGCCTTAATGCATGTTATTGACCTAAGCCCAAAGTGCAAAAGCAGTACTAATGCTGAGGCTGTGAACAGATCATTCTAAGTGCTCCATAAATATCTGTGAGGGAAATGGCTGGCCATAGGCTCTGCCCAGATGACTGGTGAAAGCTGTGGTCCTACAGAGGCTGCTGCCCACCTGGATGTAGGAGGGGGGAAGAGACCATTCATACCAGCCACCTCACCCACCTGTCAATGCAGATCCATATCTGAGCTTCATCTTGGTCCCTCATTGGGACATCTGAGTCTACTCTGACACCGTCCTTCGTTTCCATTCTTATTGTCACCACCTCCATTCAATTACTGATTACCTCTCCCTCCACTGATGAATTAATGGCCCTGATCATCTCCCATCTCTCTAAAATCCTAACCTCCCTGTTCACTATTGCTACTCTTTCTAAAACATAATTCCAACCGAGCCAAAAATTTGTGTTACCCAATGCCTTTCCAGGGCTTCCCCAGTGGCTCAAGTGTAAAGGGTCCGTCTGCAATGCAGGAGCTACAGGAGACTCAGGTTTAATTCCAGGGCCAGGAAGGTCCTCTGGAGGAGGGTATGGCAACCCACTCCAGTATTCTTGCCTGGAGAGTCCCATGGACAGAGGAGCCTGGTGGGCTATAGTCCATGGGGTTGCAAAGAGTCAGACACGACTGAAGAGACTTAGCACCACACGCACAAGTGCTTTCCCAATCCAGTCAAGGTTTTCTGCCCAGTGTACCGGCCTTCCACATTAGCACACGATGCAGCCCCATTCCCCACTCCTTTTCTGGCCCTGAACCCTGGCCTTCCCCCCTGCTTCAACCCTCTTTTACACATGTCTCATTTCAGGGCTTTCCCACATAGTATGCCTGTCTTCAGGCCTCTCTGGCAGAAGAACAGAATGACAGGAGCACTTGTATTTTTACTTTAAAATTTTTTTAAAAAATGTATTTATTGGAGAGCTTCCTTTGTGATCCAGTGGTTAAGAATCTGCCTTGCAATGCAGGGGAAATGGGTTGATCCCTGACTGGGGAACTAAGATTCCACATTCTGCAGGGCAGCTAAGACTGTGTGCCTTAACTAGAGAAGCCCATGTGCTGCAACTAAGACTTGACACAGCCAAATAAATAAATAAATAATTTTAAAATGGTTATTTATTATTTATTTGGCTGCACTGCGTCTTAGTTGCAGCCTGCAGGATCTCTTTAGGCATGTGGACTCTTAGTTGCAGCATGTGGGATCTAGTTCCTTGACTAGGGATCAAACCCAGGCCCCCTTAATTGGAAATGCCAAGTCGTAGCCACTGGAGAAGGCAATGGCACCCCACTCCAGTACTCTTGCCTAGAAAATCCCATGGACGGAGGAGCCTGGTAGGCTGCAGTCCATGGGGTCTCCAAGAGTTGAACATGACTGAGCGACTTCACTTTCACTTTTCACTTTCATGCATTGGAGAAGGAAATGGCAACCTACTCCAGCGTTCTTGCCTGGAGAATCCCAGGGACAGGGGAGCCTGGTGGGCTGCCGTCTATGGGGTCCCACAGAATTGGACACGACTGAAGCAAGTTAGCAGCAGCAGCAGCCTGTCACCAAGAGTTGCATGGACTTGAGCAGCTTATTCAATCTCTGAGTAGATTGCTAAGCAGTGAAAGAAAATGAATCACAACTATCTTGCAGGTTGTTAGAGAATTGAATTAATTCATGAGCTCAATCCAACTAGTATTTGTTGAACACCTACTCTGTATCACTGTGGGTACTGGAGGCACAGCAATGATCAAAACATGAAGCTTGTATTTGAGTGTGGGTGGAAGGGAGACATGAATGAATAAAACCACACCTACAGAAAGTGCCCAATGTGTGCCTGGCACAGAGCTGTCTCTCAGTAAATGGTAGTTGTTTTTCTTTTCATATTTCAAAAGGCCTAATAACAGATGTACCCAAGATAGTATGGGACAGAACTGTCCAGTTAGAAAACTCAGAAAAGTTCTTTGAAGAAGCGCAGTGACCTATGTATCAATGTATTTCAAGTACCAGACATAGCACTATATACATAGAAGGTGCTAAATACCTGTTTGTTGAGTAAACACTGTCTAGTAAGTGATGATCAGGAGCTTTAATCAACAGTTTTATTGCTTTCATTATAAGTAGAAAAATATATTACTTAATAAATCTCTTGATAGCACAGTCTTACAGATGTAGGGCCATTGCAAAAAGGAAAGTTTAGGTATCACAACTGTCAGTTGAGTTCAGTTCAGTCACTCAGTCATGTCCGACTCTTCGTGACCCCATGGACTGCAGCACGCCAGACTTCCCTGTCCATCACCAACTCCCAGAGTTTACTCAAACTCATGTCCATTGGGTCGGTGATGCCATCCAATCATCTCATCCTCTGTTTTCCCCTTCTCCTCCTGCCTTCAATCTTTCCCAGCATCAGGTCCTTTTGCATCAGGTGGCCAAAGTATTGGAGCTTCAGCATCAGTCCTTCCAGTGAATATTCAGGACTGATTTCCTTTAGGATGGACTGGTTGGATCTCCTTGCTGTCCAAGGGACTCTCAAGAATCTTCTCCAACACCACCGTTCAAAAGCATCAATTCTTCGGCGCTCAGCTTTCTTTATAGTCCAACTCTCACATCCATACATGACTACTTGGAAAAACCATAGCTTTGACTAGATGGACATTTGTTGGCAAAGTAATATCTCTGCTTTTTAATATGCTGGCTAGGCTGGTCATAGCTTTTCTTCCAAGGAGCAAGCGTCTTTTAATTTCATGGCTGCAGTCACCATCTGCAGTGATTTTGGAGCCCCCCAAAAATAAAGTCTGTCACTGTTTCCACTGTTTCCCCATCTATTTGCCATGAAGTGATGGGACCAGATGCCATGATCTTAGTTTGCTGAATGTTGAGTTTTAAACCAGCTTTTTCACTCTCCGCTTTCACTTTCATCAAGAGGCTCTTTCGTTCTTCACTTTCTGCCATAAGGGTGGTGTCATCTGCATATCTGAGGTTATTGATATTTCTCCCAGAAATCTTGATGCCAGCTTGGGCTTCATCCAGCCCCGCATTTCCAATGATGTACTCTGCATATAAGTTAAATAGTCAGAGTGACAATATACAGCCTTGATGTACTCCTTTCCCGATTTGGAACCAGTCTGTTGTTACATGTCTAGTTCTAACTGTTGCTTCTTGACCTGCATACAGATTTCTCAAGAGGCAGGTCAGGTGGTCTGGTATTCCTATCTCTTGAAGAATTTTCCACAGTTTTTTGTGATCCACACAGTCAAAGGCTTTGGCATAGTCAATGAAGCAGGAGTAGATGTTTTTCTGGAACTTTCTTGCTTTTTCTATGATCCAATAGATGTTGGCAATTTGATCTCTGGTTCCTCTGCCTTTTCTAATCCGGCTTGAACATCTGGAAATTCATGGTTCACGTATTGTTGAAGCCTGACTTGGAGGATTTTGAGCATCACTTGCTAGCATGTGAGATGAGTGCAATTGTGCAGTGATTTGAACATTCTTTGGCATTGCCTTTCTTTGGGATTGGAATGAAAACTGACCTTTTCCAGTCCTGGGACCACTGCTGAGTTTTCCAAACTTGCTGACTTATTGAGTGCAGCACTTTAACAGCATCATCTTTTAGGATTTGAAATAGCTCAGCTGGAATTCTATCACCTCCACTAGCTTTGTTCATAGCGATGCTTCCTAAGGCCCACTTGACTTCGCATTCCAGGATGTCTGGCTCTAGGTGAGTGATCACATCATCGTGGTTGTCTGAGCCATGAAGATCTTTTCTTTATAGTTCTTCACAACTGTAGGACCTGGAAATCCCCTCCCCAGCTTTCTTCATTCACTGGTATCCTCTACTCCCTTGAAGACCCAGGTTAAGGGGGACTTCCTTGGCAGTCCAGTGGTTAAGATTCCACACTTCTACTGCAGGGGGCATGGATTCAATCTGTGGCTAGAGAAATAAGATCCTGAAGGCTGTGCAGCCAAGAAAAAAAAAGATCCAGGTCAAATTCCTCCTTATCCTTTCTGATTTCATCTATCAAATGCACATCTCTCTATGATGAACCTCCAATGCACTTCTCTTCAACATGTAAGCCTCATAGCCCAATCATTTGAGTATTAGTTTTGTGCCACCTCTAGGCCACAAACACTTTGGAGGCCTATATCATCTTTTCACCCCAAAGAGACTAAGATATCTTGCTTTTAGAAAACATAGTGTCACCACCTTTCTCCTTCCCTGCTCCTCCTTCTGCCTGCACACCATGACCTGCTCAGTCCCTCCTCTACATCCATGGTGTGCACCCATCAGACTCTTCTCTTCTTAGAACAAGACTAGCTTAACCACGAAGAATCATTCTTACAGCTTCAACAACAGAGGTGGCTGCTTTTGCAAAGTACTTGCAAAATATCATGAGGTTCAGGATATAGGCTCTGAGTCAGACTAAAAAATTCCGACTTTAACTCTACAGGCACACCTCAGAAATAGTGGAAGTTTGATTCCAGACCTGTAATAAAGAGACTATCTCAATAAAGTCACATGAATATTTTGCTTCCCAACACATATAAAAATTGTTTTTTAACTGAGGAGGTGAAAGTCCTATATGCTGAAAACTGTAAAACATTGATAAAGGAAACTGAAGATGATTCAAAGACATGGAAAGATATCCCATGCTCTTTGATTGGAAGAATTAACCTTGTTAAAATGGTTACATGACCCAAAACAATCTATAGATTTAATGCAATCTCTATCAAAACACCCGGGACCCTTTTCACAGAACTAGAACAAATAATTCTAAAATTCATATGGAACCACAAAAGACTCAGAATTGTCAAAGCAACCCTGAAGACAAATAACAAAGCTGGAGGTATAACCCTTCCAGATATCACACTGTATTACAAAGCCACAGTAATCAAAACAGCATGGTATTGGCACAAAAACAGATATATTGATCAAAGGAACAGAATAGGAAACCCAGAAATAAACCCATGCACCTACTGTTAATCAATCTATGACAAAGGAGGCAAGAATATACAATGGAGATAAGACAGTCTTTTCAACTGGTGTTGGGGAAATGTGACAACTACATGTAAATCAATGAACTAGAACATTCCCTCACACCATATACAAAAATAAACTCAAAATGGTTTAAAGACCTAAAAATAAGATGTGATACCATAAAACTCCTTGACGAGAACATAGGCAAAACATTCTCAGAAATAAATCATAGCAATATTTTCTTAATCAGTCACTCAAGGCAAAAGAAATAAAGGCAAAAATAAACAAATGTGACCTAATCAAGAGCTTTTGCACAACAAAGGAAACCATCAACAAAACAAAAAGACAACCTACAGAATGGGAAACCATATTTGAAAATGAAGTGACCAACAAGAAGTTAATATCCAAAATATACAAATAGCTCATAAAACAATATCCAAAAAAAATACAACTCAATTAGAAAATTGGCAGAGGGAACTTCCCTGGTGGCTCAGTGGTTAAGAATCTACCTTCCAATGCAGGAATCACGGGTTTGATCCTTGGTAGGGGAACTAAGATTCCACATGCTGCCAGGCAACTACTGAGCCCATGTACCACAACTAGAGAGAAGCCCAGGTGCTAGAACTAAGACCCAGTACAGCCAAAAAAAAATAATTAAAAAAAAAAAGATAGCCCATGTTTAAAAAAAAAAAAAAATTGGCAGAGGACATAAACAGACATTTCTCCAAAGAAAACATAGATGGCCAACAGACACATGAAAAGATGTTCAAAATCACTAATTATTCGAGAAATGCAAAGCAAAACTACAATGCAGGCTTCCCTGGTGGCTCAGTGGTAAAAAATCTGCCTGCCAATGCAGGAGACACAGGATTGATCCTTAATCTGGGAAGATCCCACATGCCACAGGACAACTAAGCCCATGTGCCACAGCTACTGAGTTTATGCTCTAGAGCCTGGAAACTGCAACTACTGAGCCCCCATGTCCAAGAGCCCATGCTCCACAAAGACAAGCCATTGCAATGAGAAACCCATGCACCCCAAGTAGAGAGTAGCCCCTGCTCTCCATGACTGGAAAAAACACCTGTGTAGCAACAAAGACCCAGAACAGCCAAAAATTATATAAACTTTAGAAATTTACATAAAATTAAAGAAAATTATAATGAGGTATCACCTCACACTGGTCAGAATGGCCATCATCAAAAATTCTACAAATAATTTCCCCAGTGGTCCAGTGGTTAAGACTCTGCACTACCCATGTATGAAACATATCCCACATGCTATATGGCCAAAAATTTAAAAATAACAAATGAAAGAAATGAAAGTGTTTTTTAAAAAAAGTTCTACAAATAATAAATGTCAGAGAGGGTGTGGAGAGAAGGGAATCCCACACTGTTGGTGGGAATGTAGATTAGTGCAGCCACTATGGAGAACAGTATGAAGATTCCAGAAAAAGCTACCAGAAATAGAGCTTCCAGAAATAGAGCTACCATATGATCCTGCAATCCCACTCCTGGATATATAGCCAGGAAAAATAAAAACTTCTTTAATTTGAAAAGATACATGTACACCAGTGTTCACAGCAGCACCAATTACAATAGCCAAGATATAGAAACAACCCAAATGCCCATCAATAGACAACTGGATTAAGAAGATGTGGTACAGATATACAGTGGAATATTATTCAGCCATAAAAAGGAATGAAATATTGTCATTTGCAGCAACATGGCTAATGTATTATTGTATTTAGTATATTATATTTAGTGAAGTCAAAGACAAATACTATATTATATCACTTATATGTGGAATCTAAAAATAATATAAATGAATCTATATAGAAAACAGAAACAGACATAGAAAATAAAGCTATGATTACAAAGGGGATGAAGGGAGGGACAAATTGGGAGTATGGGATTAACAGATACAAACTACTGTTTGTATGTATACTAAATATATATATACTAAATATATGTATACTATATATAATATATGTATAAATATATACTAATATATGTATACTAAATACATATATTTTATGTATATAAAATAGATATCTTTTAAAAAGGATTTACTGTATAACACTAGGAATAATATTCAATATCTTATAATACCTTATAATATAAACAATCAAAAAAAGTAACTGAATCACTATACTGTACTCCTAAAACTAACAAATATTGTAAGTCAAAAATACTATAATTTTTTAAAAAGTTATGTTTATACCATACTGTACTCTATTAATTGGACAACAACATTATGCCTAAAAAACACTCTATATAGCTTAATTTTGAAATACTTTATTGCTGTTAAATGCTAACCATCATTTGTCTTCAGCAAGTGATAATCTTTTTGCAATAGTAACATCAAAGATCACCTATTACAGATCTCCAAAATAAATAATATGAAATAATAATGAAAAAGTTTGAAATAATGCACTAGAATGTGATAGGGAAACACAGCTGAGCAAATATTGTTGGAAAAATGGCACTAACAGGCTTGCTCAATGCAGGGTTGCCACAAACCTTCAATTTATAAACAAACAAAACCCAACATCTGCAAAGTGCAATGAAATGAGATACACCTGTACCTTCATCTCTTACTGTGATCCTGGGTAATTCATTTCACCTCTCTGGGCCTCAGTTTCTTCATCTATAAAATCAAGAAAATAAAGATAGCACTTGTAGGTTTTTTGGAGGATTAAAGGAGATAACATATAAAAGTCCTAACATAGGACCCAGTGTATTACAAACACTCAAGGGATGTTGCCTATAACAATAACTCAAGGGCTTCAAAAAGGCCACAAACCTCAAATGTGATTCATCATCTGTGAGGTGGTACCTAAACTCTACTTGGTTAAAGAATGTGGGCTGAGGAGCCAGACTGCCTTGGTTCAAGACCTGTTCCCCTAATTACCATTAGTGTAGCTTTGGGTAAGTTCCTAAATCTGATGCTTTATTTCTTTTACAATGGAGATGATGCTGACAATGTGATCCCTCCTAAGGGACATTGTGAAGATCAAATAAATGAATGCTTGTTAATTTAAGATGATGCCTGCTACACAGTAAGTGCTCAGTAAGGACTTAAGTACGGCCACCACAGCTCCTTCCCACTGTAAAATGTGCTCTCCTTTTGTTCACACCAGGGTAAAGAGGACTTATTTGTTTTGATCTGTCATTGAACCCACAGTGATAATGATTCTTCGATTCCATTCTGTCAGACACCCATAGCTGGAGTCTGAACTCAAAGATGACTCAGACATGACTCTTGTCCTTCAGGGATGTCCAATCTGGTCCAGTGGATCTGGTCCATAATGGCCAATAATTATGTAGCAGCTTGCAGTTTATGGAGCACTTTCTCATTTACCGTTCTGTGTTTGTTCACAATTCTGGACAACAGACATTATTGGCCCATTTTGTAATGGAGGAAACAGGTTCATTTAGTTTAAGTGGCTCACAGAGGTCACACAGATATGGAGGGACTGAGTTAGGATTAGAATGTGAATCCTCTCCATGAGGCATTCCTGCAGCCCAGAAAATGGATTTAGATGAGTGGAAGGGGACCAAGGCCCCAGGATTCTTGAGGGAGCCCTGAGGCAGCTCAGAGAGCAGGAAGGAGAGAACGCATGTGAGTCACAAGTTCCTCTTGGTGGTCCAGTGGTTAAGAATCCATCTGCCAATGCAGGGGATGTGGGTTTGATCCCAGGTATAGTCAAAGCTATGGGTTTTCCACTAGTCATGTAGGGATATGAGAGCTGGACCATAAAGGCTGAGCGCCAAAGAATTGATGCTTCCAAACTGTGGTGCTGGAGAAGACCCCTGAGAGTCCCTTGGACAGCAAGGAGATCAAACCAGTCAATCCTAAGGGACATCAACCCTGAATATTAATTGGAAGGACTGTTGCTGAAGCTCCAATACTTTGGCCACCTGATGCGAAGAGCCAACTCATTGGGAAAGACCCTGATGCTGGGAAAGATTGAGGGCAGGAGAAGAAGGGAGCAACAGAGGATGAGATGGTTAGATGGCATCATTGACTCAAAGGACATGAATCTGAGCAAACTCTGGGAGATACCGAAGGACAGGGAAGACTGGGATGCTGCAGTCCATGGGGCCGCAAAGAGTCAGACATAACTTAGCAACTGAACAACAAGAAGGAACTAAGATCCCACATGCCATGGGGCAACTAAGCCTATGCACTGCAACTACTGAGCCCATGCACTCTGTAGCCCTCACGTCACAACTAAGACCTGTTACAGCCAAAAATAAATAAGCCAGCTCCTCTCTTCATCTACCAGCAATGGAAGCCAAGTGGAAGGGCCTCCAGGTTGATGCTGGAGAACAAGTAGAGAAGGCCTTTTCTGCAGGATTCCCCTTCTCTGATTATGGGCCTCCCTCTCCTTCCTGTCTACCCCATCCCAGTTTTCTCAAAGGGCAATTAAGCCCCTCTCTCCTGTCACAGAGGCTGCAATTGTCATTCAGGTCTCTGAATTTCAGGTCTGCTCTCTCCTCCCTTGTTTGGCAGCTAATGAGACCTTGTCTAATTGGAGTTTTACAGTCACCTATAATTAGGCCCCTTCAGTGCTTTTGAATAGGACCTATTTTGCCTTGTAATTAGCGGCCTCCATCCAGGTGTACCACATGGAAGCGGGCATAGGTGAGGGTAGAGAGTAAGGGGGCTGGTCAAAGGCACACAGGCATATACACATATGCATACACATATATATGCACATGCACAAATGTACATAAAAGCACACATATTCATACATGGGACTCTTGCTGGGTCCATGCATGGGGTGACTGGGGGTATGACAGACGCATGGCTGCCTTGTGTACATAGGCATAGTTGGGTTCTGTGGTACAAGGGAGAAGACTTGCTCTCTTTTAACTGTTCAGATGCACCTGCGGAAGGAAGGGGTGTGTGTGCAGAGAGTTCTAGCTGTGAGTATGTTAAGCAAGGGGAGTAGGAAATAGTACATTGTTGGTGAGCTCCTACTATCTCTTTCCAATAAAGGAATTTATTTTTAATAGATAATACAACATGTACATGGACTTTAAAAGTGCAAAAGATACACAGTAAAAAGAGAGCTCCCTCCCACCCCTACCCCCAGCCATCCAGTTATCTTCCCCAAAGGTAATCTTTGTTACTGAAGATACTCTATGCCAGCACAGTATATATTTACAACAGTGATAGCTAAGAGGACACACTGTTCTGAACCTTGCTCTTTTCCTTTAAAAATAGACCTGCTGCCTGTTACTATTAACAATCTTGGTCAGTGTTCCACATCTAGAGAGCTTTTTTCCTATCTTTTTAGGGACTACAGTGTTGTTTTCATACTATCATCACTAAATTAACAATACATTTGTGTAAGGATACAAATGAACTTATTTACAAAACAGAAATAGGCTCACAGACATAGAAAACAAACTTATGACCATCAAAAGGGAAGTGGAGAGAAGAATAAATTAGGAGTTGGGGGTTAATAGACACACTCTTCTGTATGTAAAATAGGTAACCAACAAGAACCTACTACACGGCACAGGGAACTCTACTCTTCTGTAATAACCTATAATGGAAGAGAAAGTAAAAAAGAATACATATATTTATATATATTAATATATGTATAACTACTGTACACTTGAGAAAGTAAACATTATAAATCAACTATATTTCAATAAAAATAAAATTACTTAAATTAGGCAAAAAGCATGGCCCATATTTTAAAGAAACAAACAACCAATATGCTTGTGAAGTAAATACGTTTCTTCCCACTAAAAAAAAAAAAAAAAAAAAACCAATTTTTTTTCACCTTCCTCCTAAGACAGCTTAGTTTGCTTTCTTTTCCTTAAATTGTATGTATTTACTTTGTATGTATGTACTTATTTTGGGCTGCACTGGCTCTTTGTTGCTGCCTGTGGGCTTCCTCTAGCTGGGGTAAGCAGAGGCTGCTCTCTAGCTGTGATGCATGAGCTTCTCATGGCGGGGGCTTCTCTTGTTGAGATGCACAGGTTCCGGAGCAGGGACCGAACCTGTGTCCTCCACATTGGCAGACAGATTCCGAACCGCTGGACCCCCACGGAAGTCCACCTAGTCTGCTCTTAAGCTCACTCACCAGAGTGACTCAGGCAACTCTAGATTCTAAGAACCCAAGGCAGGAATTCCAAGGCGGGGATGCGGGAGGGCAGCTCCACACTCAGTGACTTTCAAGCATGATAATAATTTCTTGTGATTTCTGTGAGTCAGGAATCAGGGAGCCACCGCTTGGGCGGTTCTGCTCAGGATCTCTTTCGAGGCTGCTGTCAAGATGCTGGGGTTGCACCAGAAGGCTCACCCCCATGCGGCAGGTTGGTGCTGACTTACACCTGGAAGCTTAGCTTCATTCCATGTAGGTCTCTCCTCAGTGCTGGCTGAGTGTCTACACTAGGTTTTTATTGCTTCATAGCAAATTACCTTACACTCAGTGCATTAAAACAGCACCCACTTATTCTCTCACGGTTCTATAGTCAAAAATCCAGGCAAGTTGGACTGGGTCCTCTGCTTAAAGCCTCACAAAGCCAAAATCAAGGTTTCTGCATATCTGGGCGCCTATCTGGAGGCTCTGGGGAACAATGGGAATGAAGGGAAAGCCCCTGAAGCTGCGGAAGATTGAGGGCAGGAGGAGACAGGGGTAACAGAGAATGAGATGGTTGGATGGCATCACCTATTCAATGGACGTGAACTCGGGCAAACTCCGGGACACAATGAGGGACAGGGAGGCCTGTCATGCTGCAGTCCATGGGGTCACAGAGAGCTGGACACGACTTAGCCACTGAACAACAACAACAAAGTAGGTTTATGTTGTCCCCACCGACACCCCCGGCTCCTGAGGGATTTGTGTTTGAGGCCACAGAATTCGGTAATCCTTTAATCTTATACATAGTTAAACTGAAGTCCAGGACAGCTCAGGGACTTCTCAAGGAGGTGCAGATAGTGGGGCAGGTCCTACATGAATTCCAGCCTCTTGAAGTCCTGGTTAAGCTTTTTCTGCAGAGGCTAACAGACAAAATCCCACAGTCACACTTACCATGAAGTCCCACCACCCACCGCAGGTAAACCATTACAGCTGCTAACAAACAAAAAAAGTTTGTTTTTCCTTTTGGAGGAAGTTTTAACAAAAGGAAAGGGGAAGGAGCCCATGGTTTCTAGGCAAAGACTGGACAGAGACTTTTTTTTGCTTTGCCGAGAGTGGAACTGAAGACCTAAATGGCAAGAAATTTTGTAACTAAATTAAAAATACGAGAATGTCTCTCGCTCTTCTCAGGAAGGCCATTCCTAAAGCCAAACTCACCACTCCAGAAGCACTCTTAAAATGGGACTGCTGTGGACTCTGAGGCGCCATCTGGTGGCTCCTCAACTCAAGAGAAAAGAAACGAGTTGAATCAAGATGTTTGATCCAGCTAGGACTGATGCTGCGAATGGAAAGCTCCCCACAGGTGAAGGTGGTATTACAGGTATCAAAAGGTTTTACCTGGGCTGAGGCCAAAGACTCGGAGAGCTCAGGGGTAGGCTGGATTGAAATTCAGGACTTGAAAGCACCTCCCAGAGCATTAAAGAAACAGGCAACACAGGAACAGAGCCGGGTATGGGCGACAGGAGGAGGACAGGAAGTGATCAGGGTTTGAATTTCCCAACAGAAGAACCTGCAGGCCTCTTCCAAGGAGTACCCAGCCTCAGCATATTTCTCCAGGCCTTCAGGGTTATGAGAGAGAAACAACCCATACACATCTTGCTTTTTCAAAATATTTTTACAGATATTGTTCACTTTTAAAAAACACGTGTTGACTTTATTACAAGTTAATAACATAACCACAATAAAGGGTGTGAAGGAAAGATAGTCACCCTAAGTAACTTTAGACAATAATTGAAACCATATACTCTAAGGCTAAAGAGTACATAGTATGGTACTTGAAGTTTGTTTTTCAAATAGGTTGTAGGTTAGGAATTCCAAAATTGCTTTTTGTATAATTTAGGGTTGATAAATAAGTAAATATATTGTTATTAATAAGCACTAGGTTTTTGTACTGTCAGAGAAAGTAATCACAAATAGAAAGGGAAAAGGTATGAAATGAATGTTAAGTGTTGGAATGAAATGGGAGGTATCAGTAAAAAGTCATGTTTTTAATAGACAGAAAGATGTGAAAATGAGTAGAGGTGTGTGTATATCACATGCATATATATTTCCTAACTCTGCCCACGGAGTGAAGAAACACCAGTCTAGTAGCAATGAACCCCTAGTGTCCAGAACTTTGTTTCTAAGTATTATTCTTCAATAAAAAGGGACCAGGCCTCCTTAAAGCGATGGCTGATGGTATGACTGGAGCAGGGGAAATACAGCGTGAGCCTGGGACATCAGCAAGCAAGGAGGGACTCAAAAAGTCATGGGGACATATTGAAATGACACGAGCTAACTTGATGGAGTTTCAAAATCTTGGATAATGTGGGCAACAGAGTAAGAAATGATAATAAGCAATTATAATCAACAGAATAAAACACTATTCAAGAGTCCATGTTAATATGAATAGATGACTGGATAAATAAATAGATAAATGGAGGAAATGCGACAGTTCTTTCTTACTATGCCCTCTAGTTAATAAACGTGGAAGAAAAGATGGAAATGGAGCATCGCCAACTGCAAGCACCACAGTAGTAACTGTTTCAAGGAAGCATCATCGATGGATGCTAAAATCTTTAATTTTACAAAGTTACTCATTTTAGCAGGTCAAAATATGACTGGGAGCAAGACATTTACAAGTCTCAAAGTATCTCTCCACAAGACGCTTATTATTATAATTACGGTCAGTCAGCTGGCTTTTGCAGTAATCTAAATAGGCGAGGTTGGCAGACTGGACAGAGAGAAATGGACAGATTTGAAAGATACTTAGTAGCCTGAACCAATTTACTTTTCCCTAAGATATGAACACTATACATCTTTACTGAGATATAATTCACATATACACGGTGTACCCGTTTAAAGTGTATAATTCGGGACTTCCCTGGTGGTCTAGTGGTTGAGAGTCCACCTTGCAATGCAGGGGATGTGGGTTTGATCCCTGGCCAGGGAACAAGATCCCACATGCTGTAGGGCAACTAAGACCACGCCCCGCAACTACTGAGCCCTAGTGCCAGGACTGTTTCCACGTGCCACAGTGAGAGAGCCCACATGGTGATGCAATGAAAATGCCACATGTTGCAACTAAGACATGATGTGGCCAAGTAAAAACTAAATGAAATAAAAACAAAGTGCACAATTCAATGACTTTTAGTGATGTGCATCTAACACCACCATCAATTTTAGAACGTTTTTGTCATCCCATACCCTTTAGCAATCACTCCACATTTCTCCCCAGACCTCTTCCCTCAAACCCCTCCCTCAATCCTAAGCAACCATCAGTCTTCTTTCTGTCTCTACAGATTTGCATAGTCTGGATATCTCATATAAATAGAATTATATGTGGTCTTTTATGACTAGCCTATTTCACCTAGCACAATGCGCTCAAGGTTCATCTATGTTCTAGCACATCATTCCTTTTAATGGCTGAATAATATTCCATTGTGTGGACAGATCACATTGTATTTACCCTTCATCATTTGATGGGTGTTTGAGTTGTTGACACTTTCTGGCTATTATCAATAATACTTCTGCGAACATTTGTGTACAGATTTTTGTGTAGACCTATGTTTTCATTTCTCTTGGATGTATAAGTAGGAGTGAAATTCCAGAGTCATATGGTAACTCTATGTTTACCTTTTTGAAGTACTGTTAGACTGCTTCCCAATGCAGCTGCACCATTTTATGGGAATTTCCTGGTGGTCCAGTGGTTAGGATTCAGTTCTTTCACCGCTCAGGCCCAGGTTCAATCCCTGGTCAGGGAACTAAGATCTTGCAAGCCTCAAGGCATGGCCAAAAAAGAAACAAACAAAGTAAAGCAAAGTGCTTTAGTGCACAATTTCACATCCACACCAGTGCATAAGGGTTCCAATATTTCAATATCCTAGACAATATGAAATGGTATCTTGTGGATTACAGTGCATTTTTCTGATGGGTAATGGTGTCGAGCATCTTTCCATGTGCTTCTTGGGCATCTGTATATATTCTCTGAAGACATGTCTATTTATATCTTTTCCACATATTTAAATTGGGCTATTTTTCTTTTTATCACTGAGTTGTTAAGAGTTCTTTACAAATTCTTGATACAAATCCCTCATCATACGTATGATTTGTAAAATCTCTTTCCATTCTTTTGGTTGTTGGTTGTCTTTCATTTTCTTGATAATATCTTTTAACATGCAATAGCTTTTAATTTTGATGGTGTCCTGTTGTCTATATTTCTCTTGCTGCTTTTGTTTTTGGTGTTACAGCTGAGAAACCACTGACCAAATCCAAATTCACAAAGATTTACACTATGTTTTCTTCTAAGAGTTTTACAGTTTTAGCAACTATATTTAGGACTCTGATCAGTTTTGAGTTAATTTTTGTACATGGCATGAAATAGGGGTCTAAATTCATTATTTTGTGTGGGTATCCAGTTATCTAGGCTTCCCAGGCGGCACTAGTAGTAAAGAACCCGCCTGCCAATGCAGGAGACATAAGACATGTAGGTTCGATTCCTGGGTTGGGAAGATCCTCTGGAGAAGGTCATGGTAACCCACTCCAACATTCTTGCCTGGAGAACCCCATGGACAGAGGAACCTGGCAGGCTGTAGTCCATAGGGTTGCAAAGAGTTGGACATGACTGAAGTGCTTTAGCATGCACACATTCAGTTGTCCACCTTGATGAAAGCTGAATAGGAATTGTTTTGGAGTCACTGTGAAGAAGAGTGGGAAATGGAATCTAACAAAGTACTTTGGGTAACACTGTTGGTTAAGGATCAGTGTAGAAATGGTGGCATGCCAAAGAGTTTGAAAAGTGGGAAGATAGAATAGAAGAGACCCAGGAAAGTGTGATGTCAGAGAATCCAAGGGAAGAAAAAGTTTTGGAGAGAAGAGAGACACTAACAATGTCAAAATTCTCAGAGTTCAAGCAAAATAAGAACGGAGACTATTCATAGCATTTAGTGACTAGGTGGTCACTGGAAATAACCAGGGAGCAGTGTTAGTAGACAGCAGGGTTCACACCAGAGTCAGGAATGAAGGCGAGGAGGAAGCAGAGATGGCAAAAGTGGACAAGTTTTCGAAATACTTTGACAGTGATGGATTGAGAGTCTAAAGTAGAGCAACTAGTATTTATCATGCATCTACCACGTGCCAAGGACTTTCGTAAATATTCTGTTATTTATTCTCTTCAACCACTCTATTGCATCAAGACTTCCTGTGTCTAGAGTATGTCCCTGTTAGATAACAGAGTAGAAATTATACCTCATTCTTGTTCAGTCCCTAAGTTGTGTCTAACTCGGAGGCTTTGTTGGTGAGAAGGTTGTTTTTGTTAATCGCTGACTTTTTGTGACCCCACGGACTGTAGCCCACCAGGCTCCTCTGTCTGTGTGGATTTCCAGGCAAGAATACTAGAGTGAGTTGCCATATCCTTCTCCAGGAGATCTTCCTAGATCAGGGATTGAATTATGTCTCCTGCATTGACAGGCAGATTCTTTAGCCACCAGGGAAGCCCCTAACTCGTTCTCAGTGACCCACCATCTTCTTTCAAAGACATGTCTTCTTTCAAAAATGTCACAAAACATTTTTTTCATAATATATCTATAACTTCGCCATGATCAGTTTCATTATTGGTCTACACCTGGGAGTATCTTTCCTCTGCCATATTTGCCTATCTTTTGCTTTCTAGCATCAATTTATTTTCATAATTCAGAACTGATATAGTTTCCATGATTAAGTGGATTTAAGAATATTGTGTATTTAAGAATATTGTGTATTTAAGAATATTGTGTATTCAGAAAGATCTAGAAAAAACACCCTGGGTCCTGCTTTCTTCGCTTCCCACCCCCTGAAACTTCCACCTGCCCCTATCAGCTCAAAGAACACACAGGCCACTTCACAGACAACTCTCACAAAAGCTCCTCAGCTGCTCCCTCCTAACATTAAATACATTCATATGAAACCCAAACCAAGAGAATCTGGGCAAATTCTGTTACTTGGTTTTATCCACTGCCTGCCTTCCCATTTCCGTTAGCTCCACTGCCTGGCTTTTAAATGGGGCCCACTCTGACTATTTTTAGGCATACGGGGCCAGGGCTGATTTTCTGAACTTGTCTGCAGCACAATAGGGCATTCTCACTTCAAACAAACAAACAAAAAAAACCCATCATGCTTTCTTCACCTGCTCAAAGATGCAGCCCCACCATCCGCATCTCCCTAAAAGCTTTCTGCAGCCCACTAAAAATATCCAATGTTGACAGATGCAAGCTATCAATACAGAGACTCAAGATCCCAGGGTGAGAAGGGGCCAGAGGCGAAGTCTTGATAAACAGCTCAAATTGGCTCTTACTCCACAGGTGATGCCTAGTTTATCTGGGTAATTGTAAAGGGCATTTTACAGCAAATCAATTAAATGAAAATCTTTTAAACCCTTTTTAAATGGGGGACAACGGGGAGGGTGGAAAGGGCCTACCTTTGTAAGCTAACAGGTGATTTTAATTGGAACCAGCAGTGTTATACCATGGTTTTGACCCATTCGGTAAAGGCAGAAAAAGAAATCAATAAATTTCCATCAGCATTTGCCCTCCTGGAGTCTTATAAGTAGAATGGAGACACGAACCCCAGTTAATGGCTTCATCAAGCACCTCACTGATTCTCTAACAGAATTAAATAGGTTGCAGGTCTCTCGCCATTGTCCTCTACCAGTGAGACTCAAAGACCCCAGTGGGCTGGGTGCTGCTCGATGGCACATCAGGGACCATCCTTCTCTTCATAAGCTCAGGCCCCCTACCCTCTGCCAGGCCCAGTCATGGCAGAACCTGCTAAAGCAGCCCTGTGTCAGGGATGTGACATCAACATACTGACCCTTTATTAAAACCAAAATCCTGGAGCTCCAAATTTCACTCCTGAAAATACATCCATAGAGAATCTACCTGGCCAGACAGATAGGGGCGTGACTTCAGTTACACATTAGCTGTGTAACCTTGGGTAAATTACTTAACCTCTCTAACCTGCCGTTTTCTCATCTTTATAAAGTAATGATACCAGTCCCTTACTTCACTGGCTGTTCTGACATTATTATTGTACGACAATATACTGGGTTGGCCATAAAGCTCCTTCAGGCTAAAATGTTATGGAAAAACCCGAACGTTTTGGCTAACCCAATACTTAAAAGTTCATGGAAAGATCTGAACAGGCAGAAAAATCAACACCGTCATCGATACACAGTCAGATTCACTATAATGAGACATGGCTTTACATCTATCAGAGTGGCAAAACCCTCAAAGTTCGAGAGTATATTCTATTGATGAAGTTGTAGGGAAATAGGTACTCTGTTGTTATTGGGGGCTCAAAAAGACATCACTATATTATTTGAAGGAGATTTGTAAATATGTAGAAAAATACGTGCATTAACCCTTTGGCCCAGAAATCTCACTACTAGGAATCTACCCTAAAGATACATTAACAAACATTCCAAATGACTTACACAAAGTTAATCTTTGCAGTATTATTTGGTGGTGTTGTTTAGTCACTAAATCATGTCCAACTCTTGTGATCCTGTGGACTGTAGCCTGCGAGGATCCTCTATCCATGGGATTTCCCAGGCAAGAATACTGGAGTGAGTTGCCATTTCCTTCTCCAGGGGATCTTCCTGACCCAGGGATTGAACCCTCATCTCCTGCACTGCAGGAGAATTCTTTTACCGCTGAGCCACCCGGGAGGCCCTTGCAGTATTATATATCGTTGCAAATGATCAGAAATGATTCAAATGTCCATTAATGTCTAGTTGAGTAAGTATGGTACATGCATGCAATGACTACAGAGATGCTGTAAAGAGTAATGAGATAGATCGGTATATGCTGATGTAGAGAGAGATTCAGGATATACCAAGTGAAAAAAGGAAGGTGTGGAACATATATACATATATATTTTAAAAAATGCTACCTTTTGTGTGAAAAAACTTTCCATTTACAAATTCCACTAGAAGTTTTTTGAGGGGAGACAGTATTGCATAGTGTTTAATATTATGGATATTAAAGAGACTAGTCTTCTCATTTATAAAATGGGAATAAAGTGTATCACCTAAGATTCTGGGGCAGACTAAAATAAAAAAGCACATACAGCCATCCCACGGTATCTGTGGGAGACTGGTTCCAAGACCCCCGTAGGTGCCAAAATTCACAGATGCTCAACTCTCTTATGAGCTTCCTCCAAGGTTCCCTGGATAAACAATCTGCCTGCAGTGCAGGGGACACAGGAGACTCGTGTTCAGTTCCTGAGTTGGGAAGATCCCCTGGAGAAGGAAATGGTAACCTACTCCGGTGCTCTTGCCTGGAAAGCCCCATGGACAGAGGAGACTTGTGGGCTACAGTCCAGAGGGTCACAAAGAGTCGGACATGACTGATGACCAAGCTCAGCCCAGCAAGGCCCTTATGTAAAAGAGCCTGGCCCTCCACACCCGGAATGCAGAATCTCTGGCAAGAAAGGGCTGACTCTAACAGTGCTTAGCTTAGCTGGCAAACAGAAAGTGCTCAATAAATGTTTACTGCTAATAATAAACTGAGAACAGCTCTGAGCACAAGGACTTGCTCATCATTCATCTTTGTATCCTCAGCATATCCGAGGCGTTCAATAAATGTTCACTGAACGAGGCACTATATCTGCGGGTCGGGGCGCACACACAAGGACTTCCAGCAATAGAGTCATTTGCTCAAGGTCACCAGGCCACACGGCCACTTCAAAGCAGAGCTTATCAATCTCTCCAGTGTGGGTTTCCCTTTAAGTTTCTTGCTTCTTGCGTGTTTAGATCGTACCTGACTGAGCATAAGTCTTGGGGAGAAAGATTCAATCAAGGTTCCAAGTCTGATTCTATTCCAGCCAGAGCTGAGTGTCTGTCTCTCCTTCTCCCTGGGCCTGCGACAATCTCGACAAATAGGCTTTTAAATTAAGTAGTGATTTGGAATGTAAGTGAGTGCATTTAAGATGATAAGAGACAGAGAGATCCTAATGGCTGAAATATTTGTCATATCACAAGTAAACGGAGTGTTTCGGGGAGTCACTAATATAACTAATTTCTCCAAACCCTCCTCTGCTCCATGTGAGAAGATGAGGTCAGCGCGGGTTGAGCCAGCCGCAGTGAGCAGCTGTCGGGGGACTGAAGAGAATACTGATGGATGGCTGAGGGGGCCCGGACTGTTTTCCTTAGGAAACCAGAGCCCAATCACTCAAATTAAGCTGCGGCTGCCCGACAACCAGTGGCAGTTTGCTGCAAATGAAAGGATGCGGGAATGATGGTGCAGCCCAGACAGCCGCCCCCAGAGAGCAGAGACGCTAATGGTTTGGGCTCAGCCGTGTGCTGTGGGGTCTGAAGGGAAGGTGGAAATAATCTCACGTAACTCCTTCCTCCTCACTCACACCCCCTACTTCTTTTTTTTAATTTATGAAAATTTTCTATTTTTAAAAAATTTTATACACAGTATCAATAATGTATAAGTGTCAAACCCAATCTCCCAATTCCTCCCACCCTTTCTTTCTCCCTTGGTATCCATATATTTGTTCTCTATGTGTGCGTCTCTGTTTCTGCTTTGCAAATAAGGTCATCTGTACCGTTTTTCTAGATTTCACATATATGCATTAATATACAATATTTTGTTTTTCTGACTTACTTCATTCTGTATGACAGATTCTAGGTCCATCCACATCTCTGCAAATGGTCCAATTTCATTCCTTTTTATGGCTGAGTAATATTCCTCTGTGTGTGTGTGTGTGTGTGTGTATACCATCCTGCTGTTGCTTTTCCTCTGTTCTGCAAACCTCTTCTTGACTGCTCCCAAAGCCTGAGGTCTCAATACCTCCAAGACAGCCCATTTCAACCAGCATGTTCGGCAGAAGCCAGCAGCACCCTTTACAGCAAACTTATTAACATTCTACTGTGTTGTCGTGAACCCAAATGTGGACAGCTCTGGTCAGTTAGGCTTGGCACTTGGAGTGTTTAGGCTCTGAGCTCAGGTCTGAGTTCAGGTCTTGACCCCACCACTGAATTTGCTGTCATATCATCAAGTATGAACCATGTTTCCTGACACTCTTCCAGTCTGTAAAAATGGGGATGACATCTACCCCATTGACTTTCCCAACAGGAAGGGTTGGAAAAGAGAAAGGAAAGGTCATTTTGCCTGAAGCTCACATGAATGATGTGCTCCGCATTTAGATCCTGACATTATCTCAAAATGAACATACATTCAACTGCGGAGAAATGCTGTCAAGAGGAAAATGTTAATCCTCCACTTTGAAGATGATGTGTAATTTCTGTGCCACCTTCCGTGGCACATTCTAGATTTTTAAAAATAAATTTTGTCTGGGCCAAGCACAGGGCATTGCATTTTTAAAAGCATTCATTTATTCTATGTTATAAAAATTTAAATATACCACAATTGTTATAATCTTGGTTTTTCATTTCTTAATATCTGCAGAGCCAAAAAAAAAAAAAAGAAATGGAAATGGTCCAGGCCTCTGAAAGGCTCTGTCGTACCTGCTTATAAGATTAGTATTGTAGTCTAGTATTAGTATTAGTATTAGTAATTGTAGTATAGTATTAGGATTAGTAATTAATACAATTAGTATTAGTAATTGTAGTATAATTAGTATTATAAGAATGTAAAATTAGTTAGTTATGCAAAGGTCATATATATTATATGAGGTTTCTAGAAGAGTCACTCTTAGAAACAAAAAGTAGACTAGTATATCTATTTCCCCAGGGGCTGGAGGGAGTGGGAAACAGGGAGTTATTCCTCCATGGATGCAGAGTTTCAGTTTTGTAAAGTGGAAAATTTCTGCAGACTGGGTGCACAACAGCGGGAATATACTTAACACTGCTGCACTGTACACTTCAAAATGGTCAAGATGGTAACTTTTGTTATATATATTTTATCCTAATTAAAAATACTTTAACCTTAAAATCTTTTTAATGATTAATATAAATATTAGTTGTTGCTGTTACTATGAATACTGACAGTATTTATATACTCAGCCTCTCTTTAAATGCATCTTGGAGAATCCACTCTGCACAGCGCCAGACACCAGGCCAGGCTCTGGAGAACTTTTAACTATAGGTGGTAAATGAATATAACATAGTGCTTCTTGAGGTAGGTGACAGGAAGTTTATAAAAATGTAATATAAATTAGCATCCATGTGTTGGAAGGCTCGCCAAATGTGAATCCAGCCCAGAGTGGCAATCTGCCCTCCCTTCAGCATGGTAGCAGGAGAATGCTAGAATGTAGTCAGTTGTCCTAGACTCTAGTCTGGGCACTGCTGCTAGTCACAGCAACAGAGAGAAAATGGGTGAAAGTAGGAACTCAAACCAGAAATCTTTGCTCCAAATCTTAAGTCTGAATTTACTATCTGCGTGACTTTGGTTGAGGCTTCCCATGTGACGTTAGTGGTGAGGAACTCACCTGCAATGCAAAAGACACAATGAGATGCAGGTTTAATCCCTGAGTCAGGAAGATCCCCTGGAGGAGGGCATGGCAACCCACTCCAGTATTCTTGCCTGGAGAATCCCATGGACAGAGGAGCCTGGTGGGCTACAGTCCCTGGGGTCACAAAGAGTTGGACACAACTGAAGCAACTTAACACACACGCACGCTCGCACACACCATCTTGGTCAAATTACCTAACCTGTCTGTATCTTGGTTTCTCACCTGAGGAAAGGGGGACTAACAATAGTACCTACCAAGGAATGTTGTTATGGTTTAAATGAACTATTTATCAAAGAGTTCAAAACAATGTCTTCCATATAGTAAATAATATATATAAGTATTAAATGAAACTTTCTTGATAGCAGCTAAGTCAGGGTCCAGTGGAAAAACCAGAATCCACACTAAGGATTTCAATGGAAGGAATTTCCTGTAAGAAACTGGATAAATAGGAATCAGATAACTGACAAAGCTAAAAGGGGACTCTGAGGTAGCACAGATGATAACTTCAGTCACCTCATGCGAGGCTTGGACACAAAGGGAAAAGGAGGGGCTACTGAAGCCTAGAGGCTTAGGTGATTCCCCAGTAAGCCCAGGATTGAGGCCTCTGAGGAAGGGCACTGCCTGGCTGTCGCTGGGACTGCGTGAGCTTGGAGGAGAGCCCTGTGACCTGAGACTGAGACGTCTGCGGGGGCCGTGTCACCCAGTGCTGACAGCCTCAGAAGGGCCACGATGTTTGCTCTGGGAGGGCTGGAAAAAGCTAGATGCTAGAACCAATTGCTACTGTCACGGTGGAGGGCCACTGCTGGACGATGCTATCAGTAACGGTGAACCAGACTGCACGTCCCTATCCTTCCTTCTGCTCCCCAGGCTCCCTTCCATGTCCCCTAACAGAACTTAACAGGATCCTAATGGCAAAGGAGAAATATGATTTTCAGAGTCCCAGACCCTTCCTCAAAAGGCAGAGTCTAAAAGGACGAGTTTGGCACTAGTGAAAATAACTTCATAACTGACATGCACATATGCATACTCAGTCACTCAGTCATGTCTGACTCTTTGCAACCCCATGGACTGCAGCCTGCCAGGCTCCTCTGTCCATGGGATTCTCCAGGCAAGAATGTTGGAGTGGGTAGCCATTTCTTCCTCCAGGGGCTCTTCCGAACCCACGGATTGAACCTGTGTCTCTTATGTCTCCTGCATTGGCAAGCAGATTCTTTACTACTGCACCACATGGGAAGCTCTCATAACTGATATAATAGCCCCCAAATTGCTTTCTGTTATTTCAACTCAGGAAGAGTGAACATCAACATTTTAGGAATCAATGAACTAAAATGGACCGAAATGGGCAAATTTAATTCAGATGACCATTATATCTACTACTGTGGGCAAGAATCCCTTAGAAGAAATGGAGTAGCCCTCATAGTCAACAAAAAAGTCTGAAATGCAGTACTTGGGTGCAATCTCAAAAACGACAGAATGATCTCGGTTCACTTCCAAGGCAAACAATTCAATATCACAGTAATCCAAGTCTATGGCCCAAACACTAATGCCAAAGAAGCTAAAGTTGAACGGTTCTATGAAGTCCTACAAGATCTTCTAGAACTAACACCCAAAAAAGATGTTCTTTTCATCACAAGGGACTGGAATGCAAAAATGGTAAGAGATACCTGGAGTAATAGGCAAGTTTGGCCTTGGAGTACAAAATGAAGCAGGGCAAAGGCTAACAGAATTTTGCCAAGGGAATGTACTGGTCATAGCAAACACCCTCTTCCAAGAACACAAGAAACAACTCTACACATAGACATTACCAGATGGTAAATAGTGAAATTAGATTGATTATATTCTTTGCAGCCAAAGTTGGAGAAGTTCTATACAGTCAGCAAAAACAAGGCCAGGAGCTGACTGTGGCTCAAATCATGAACTCCTTATTGCAAAATTCAGACTTAAATCGAAGAAAGTAGGGAAAATCACTAGGCTATTCAGGTACAACCTAAATTAAATCCCTTATAATTATACAGTACAAGTGACAAATAGATTCAAGGGACTAGATCTGATAGACAGAGTGCCTGAAGAACTATGGATGGAGGCGGTGATCAAAATAATCTCCAAGAAAAAGAAATGCAAAAAGGCAAAATGGTTGTCTGAGGAGGCCTTACAAATAGTTACGAAAAGAAGAGAAGTGAAAGGCAAAGGAGAAAAGGAAAGCTATACCCATCTGAATGCAGAGTTCCAAAGAATAGCAAAGAGAGATAAGAAGGCCTTCCTAAGTGAATAATGCAAAGAAATAGAGGAAAACAATAGAATGGGAAAGACTAGAGGTCTCTTCAATAAAATTAGGGATACCAAGGAAATATTTCATGCAAAGATGGGCACAATAAAGGAAACAAACAGTATGGACCTAACAGAAGCAGAAGACATTTAGAAGAGATGGCAAGAATACACAGAACTATACAAAAAAGATCTTAATGATCCAGACAACCACAATGGTGTGATCACTCACCTAGAGCCATACATCTCGGAGTGTGAAGTTAAGTGGGCCTTAGGAAGCATTACTACAAACAAAGCTAGTGGAGGTGATGGAATTCCAGCTGAGCTATTTCAAATCCTAGAAGATGCTGCTGCTAAAGTGCTGTACTCAGTATGTAAGCAATTTTGGAAAACTCAGCAGTGGCCACAGGACTGGAAAAGGTCAGTTTTCATCCCAATTCCAAAGAAAGGCAATGCCAAAGAATGTTCAAACTACCCCATAAATTGCACTCATTTCACATGCTAGCAAAGTAATGCTCAAAATTCTCCAAGCTAGGCTTCAAGAGTATGTGAATGGAGAACTTCCAGATGTTCAAGCTGGATTTAGAAAAGGCAGAGGAACCAGAGATCAAATTGCCAATATCCACTGGATCATAGAAAAAGCAAGGGAATTCCAGAAAAACATCTACTTCTGCTTCACTGACTATGATAAGGCCTTTGACTATGCAGAGCACAACAAACTGTGGAAAAATGTTAGAGATGGGAATACCAGACCACCTTACCTCCCTCCTGTGAAACCTGTATGCAGGTCAAGAAGCAACAGTTAGAACTGGACATGGAACAACACACTGGTTCAAAATTGGGAAAGGAGAATGTCAAGGCTGTATACTGTCATTTTGCTTATTTAACTTATATGCAGAGTATATCATGTGAAGTACCAGGCTGGAAGAAGCACAAGATAGCATCAAGATTGCTGGGAGAAATATCAATAACCTCAGATATGCAGATGACACCATCCTTACGGCAGAAAGCGAAGAGGAACTAAAGAGCCTCTTGATGAAGGTGAAAGAGGAGAGTGAAAAAGCTGACTTAAAAGTCAACATTCAAAAAACTAAGATCATGGCATCTGGTTCCATCATTTCATAGCAAATAGATGGGGAAACAGTGGAATCAGTGACAGACTTTATATTCTTGGGCTACAAAATCACTGCAAACAGTGACTTCAGCCATGAAATTAAAAGATGCTTCCTCCTTGGAAGAAAAGTTATGACCAATCTAGACAGAGTATTGAAAAGCAGAGACATCATTTTGTCAACAAAGGTCCATATAGTCAAAGCTATGATTTTTCCAGTAGTCATGTATGGATGTGAGAGTTGTACCATAAAGAAGACTGAGCACTGAAGAACTGATGCTTTTGAATTGTGGTGTTGGAGAAAACTCTTGAGAGTTCCTTAGACAGCAAGGCGATCAAACCAGTAAATCCTGGAGGAAATCAATCCTGAATATTCATTGAAAGGAATCATGCTGAAGCTCCAAGACTTTGGCCACCTGATACAAAGAGTAGACTCACTGGAAAAGACCCTGATGCTGGGAAAGATGAGGGCAGGAGGAGAAGGGGACGACAGAGGATGAGACAGTTGGATGGCATCACCGACTCAACGGATGTGAGTTTGAGCAAACTCCGGAGATGGTTAAGGACGGAGAGGCCTGGTGTGCTGCAGTCCATGGGGTCGCGAAGAGTTGGACATGGCTGAGCAACTGAACAACAACAGCAACTTCAGTTCAGCTACAGATGCCAGTTCTGACCTCCAGATAATCCTGGAATATATTCACACTCTTCAGCTATCAAGGGTATGTAGCCCACAGATTCAGGGCAATCCCTATCCAATTAGCAATGACCTTTTCCAACAGAACTAGAACAAGAAAATTTTTAACTTTTTATATTAAACACAAAAGACCCTGAATAGCCAAAGCAATCTTGAGAAAGAAAGACGGAGCTGGAGGAATCAGGCTTCCTGACGTCAGACCGTACTAGAAAGCTACAGTATAAAACAGTATGGTACAGGCACAAAAACAGAAATACAGATAAATGGAACAGAACAGAAAGCCCGGAAATAAACCCATGCACCTATCGCCAATTAATCTATGATAAAGGAGGCAAGAATATCAATGGAGAAAAGACAGTCTCTTCAATAAATGGTACTGGGAGAACTGGACAGCTACATGTAAAAGAATGAAATTACAACATAGAGTCTCAACACCATACACAAAAATAAACTCAAAATGATTTAAAAACATAAATGTAAGACCATATACTATAAAACCCTTAGAAGAAAACATAGGTAGAACACTTTTTGACATAAATCACAGCATGGTTCAAAGGGATATAGGCACCCCAATATGCATAGCAGCACTACTCAAATTAGCAAAGACATGGAAGCAACCTAAACGTTCACCAACAGATGAATGGATAAAGATGTGGTACATATATACAATGGGATATTACTCAGCCATGAAAGAGAATAGAAATAATGCCATTTGCAGTAACATGAATGGCCCTGGAGATTATTTTACGAAGTGAAGTCAGTCAGACAGAGAAAGACCAATATCATATAATATTACTTATATGTGGAATCTAATAAAACAAAATGATAAAATGAACTTATTTACAAAGCAGAAACAGAATCTCAGACTTACAAACTCATGGTTATCAAAAGAGAAAGGAGGCAGGTATAAATGGGGATTGAGTTTGGGACTGACACATACATACTGCTACATTTAAAACACATAACCAATAAGGACCTACTGTGTAGCACAGGAAACTCTGCTCAATATTGTATAATAACCTAAATGGGAAAAGAATCTGAAAAAGAAATACGTATAACTGAATCACTTTGCTTTACACCTGAAATTCACACAACATTGTATATCAACTGTAGTCCAATATAGAATAAAATTTTTTTAAAAAATATGTCTTTAAAAATGAAAAAAGAAGAGTAGGTAGCCTAGCCACCCCAAGCTTTCCTTTTCCAGCCTAACAGAGCCTTACACTGATTTCTTCACTGTGGGCTCCTTAAAACAGAATCTCTGGCTCATTTCTGTGCCCCCTTGGATTCAGCATAACACCACAAACACACCTGGGGCTTTCTCGGCATTGATTAGCTGTTAGATGGCTGTCAATGTTGGGAAATTCTTTGTATTGAGTCCAAACCAGCCTGTCCTCAAAGCAAGTGACCTGTGCAGTTCAGGACACCACCTCTCCCACTTGAGGCTGTGGCATGATTACAGTTAGGACTCCCCGGAGGAGAAGTCTCCATCCCACCACATGGGCAGCGGGGAGGGAGGTTCGGAGGGAAATGCAGAGGGTGGGTGGGTGTGTCCTTTGCAACTTCCCCCATCACCTGGCCTAGCTGCCTTCTCCTCCTCAGGTTACTTGAGACCTCTAGAGCATGAGCTCGTGGAGATCCTTGTAAGAGCAGTGAGCTTTCAGGAAGGATCAATCTTTGCCAACTGCAGGGAGAGAGTCTTGCCTGGCTCTGTTCATGGTAGACTCAGGACAGCACGAAGAGGAACCAAAGCAGCTTGGGAGCCACCTGTGGTCATCCTTCTACCGTGTCACTTCCTATGTGACCTTAGGCAAGCAACTTGGGCCTCACTTACTCAATGGAATTAAATTAGAGTCAATAATGGCACTGAACTCAGAGGGTTGTTACTATTCATGACACATAATGAATGTTCAATATATATTAGCTATTTCTGAGCACTGGTTACTTGACATTGTACAGAGTGTCATTGGCTACCCTGTCATTTAAACCTTTACACCCCTTGTGACTGGGTATATCATCTGCTTTTTACACTGAAAATAAACTGGCCATGTAGACAAGAGGCAGGGCCAGGGTTTTTGAACCCAGGGCTAACTCCAGAACCAGGGCTTAGGGATGGTACTGCCCCCTAAAGAGGACTGGGGAAATTGGTGGGAAGTTTTTGTTGCTGCTGTGATTGGAGGCACTGTGGCTTTCAGTGAGGGTGGGGTGGGGGGGCGGGTTTGATTCCTTGCAATACCAAGGTGGTCAGTTCTGCACATCAAAGAAATTTCCTTCCACATTTCCAGTGATTTCTGAATGTCTCCTGGATATTCACATAGGTGAAAAAGCTTTCTATGATGTTGTACAAAAAAAACACAAAGTCTTTTTTAATTTAAAAATAAACTGAATTTTTCCTGAATGTAAATACCATGTAAAAGGAGAAGTGAAATGTCTTTCTTTCAGTTAGGACAATACAAAGATTTGGTCAGCGTTTCAGAAGAGCCTGTCTTGACAGCCATGCAGTGATGTCTGAGGCATCAAAACAGTGGGCTGAATTCTGCTTTCACAAGGATTCTGCAGAAGGGGTGAGCACCCCACAGTTATGCCTTCCAGTTTAACCGAACTTGAGCATCTGTCTATTAAAACACACATCAATTTACTGCAAACAGTTTTTCTTTCACTTTTTCAGATTTATAATTAGAGTATTAAATGGAATATTTTGGTTTCCTATGAATTTCTTTTTTTTTTCTATGAATTTCATTCCAGAGTAATAAAGAGGATATTACAGAATATTTGTTACAAAAAAGAAGCTCAAGCTCTAATTGGGTTAATAACTCCATTGCATTGTTGTATATGCTTTCCAAGGACTGATAGGATTTAAGTAATCAAGTTTGCACTCAAATTCACAGCCTGTGTCTGAGATCATGCAAGATTTTCCTTTTGTTCATTGCTAAGCCACACCTAGAAACTATGTCCCTTGATTCAACACATATACATTAGGTGCCTACCCCCCAAAAAAGAGCATGTAGCAACTACCTCTAACATAGGTATTAAGTGAGAAAACAGAATCTCCCAGAAGTCAGAAACAACTTTGGTACAACTTCTTAGAGGGAAATTATATTTTCAAGAAAGCATTTTCAGGGACTTCCCTGGTGGTCCAGTGGCTGAGACTCCACGCTCCCAATCCAGGAAGCCCAGGTTCAATACCTGGTCAGGGAACTAGATACCACATGTCGCAACTAAGACCCAGCAGAGCCAAATAAATAAATAAATTTTAAAAAAAGAAAAGAAAAACATTTTCAGAAGGAAAACTTATTGAGGTCTGCACAGCGGGGAGAACATGCTATGCAGACCCCAGAGCTCTGACTCTGCTCCCTGATTCCCAGGGAAGGAGGGTCTAGAAATAGTGGGGGAGGAATGTGAAAATGAAGCCATAGTCTGTACCTCAGAGGATCTCACTGCTGAGGAAAGAGAGAGCCAGATACACAGACAGCTCCAAAATATATGCAAAGTACTCTACTGACGGCGTGGAATGACTAGGGAGCACTGAGTGGGGGAGTCACCCACTTTGCCCAGAAGAATCTGGAGAGGGAATATTTCAGCTTTTGAAAAATGAATAGATCACCAGGTAGAGAGGAAGAAGGAAGTCATTCTAAGCCCACAAGTCCCATCTTGATGACTTTCTTCTCTCTTGGCCCAACCTGTGCCCATTCCCCCCAAGCTACCTCTGAAAACCACATCTTGCAACACTTCCTGCTTTTGTTTCAGTCATTTCCTTTAAATTGAGAGCACCTGTGTTTCTTGCATTGGTCTTCTTCCTCCATCTTGATCTCTGCTGGCAGTTTTACATAGGAAAGCTTGCCATGCTCGAATTTATCCTTAATACAAGCATGATACCAAAGCTCAATTCATTAAAGAATAGCTATGAAAAACCCAAAGTTAGATGTCCATTGACAGATGAATGAATAAAAAAGTAGTAGAACATATACACAATGGAATATTGACTAGCTATGAAAAGGAACACATTTGAGTCAATTCTAATGAAGTGAATGAACCTAGAGCCTATTATACAGAGTGAAGTAAGTTGGAAGGAGAAGGATTAATATTGTACATTAACACCATATATATGAAATCTAGAAAGATGGTACTGATGATCTTATTTGCAGGGCAGCAAAGGCGATGCAGACATAAAGGATAGGCTTTTGGACATGGGTGGGTGAAGGAGAGGGTGGAATGATTTGAGAGAGTACATTGAAACAAACATTACCATATGTAAAATAGATAGCCAGTGGGAATTTTCTGTATGATACAGGGAACCCAAATCTGGTGCTCCATGACAACCCAGAGGGCTGGGATGGGGAGGGAGACTCAAGAGAAAGGGGATATATGTATACCTATGGCTGAATCATGTTGATATATGGCAGAAACCACCACAGCACTGGAAAGTAATTACCCTCCAGTTGAAAATAAAACTTAAAAAAAAAAAAAAAACCTCAAGGTTAGTATCATACTTAATGGTGAAATATTAAGTGCTTTCCTCCTAAGATCAGAAACAAGGCAAAGGATGTCCACTCTCACCATTCTATTCAACATTTTATTGGTGGTCTCCGCCAAAGCAATAAGGAAAGAAAAAGAAGTAAACTTGTCATACTGGAAAAGGAAGAAGTAAATTATCTTTCCTTGCAGATAACATGATTGCTTATGGAAAAAAAAGCTGAAGAAACTCGGCAAAACCAGTACTGGAATTAATAAGTGAATTTAGCAAGATCACACAGTATGTGGTCAACATTTGAGTTCCACTGTATTCTTGTAAAGTAGAAGTAATTAAGTGGAAAATTAAAATTTGAAACTATTCTATTTACAATAGCATTAAAAAATGTAAACAGAAATCAATTTAATAAAAGGTAAAAGATTTCTTCATTCTAAACTACAAAACATTGCTGACAGAAATTAAAGAAGACCTAAATAAATGATAAGACACGCCATGTTCATGGATTGGTATTTAGTAATATTGTTTAGATATCAACTTTACCCAATTTAAACTTTAGTCATTAAAATACCAAGATCCCCTGGAGAAGGAAATGGCAAACCACTCCAACAGTCTTCCTGGAAATTCCCATGGACAGAGGAGCCTGGCAGGCTACAGTCCATGGGGTTGCAAAGAGTTGAAGACCATTGAGCAGCTAAACAACAACAACATTAAAATATCAATTATAATATAAGAAGGAGATTTTTTTTTTAAAGAAATGAGTTGATTTTTTAAATATACTTGGAAAATAAAAAGGTCTAGAAGAGTCAAAACACACTTGAAAAAGAACAAAGTTCTTCTCAGACTGCCTGATTTGAAGACTTGCTATGGAGCTATAGTAATCAGACTTAAACACAAACGTAACCAAGTTTAACTGTTCCAATTATCTATCACCACATAACAGATCACCCTAAAACAGTAGCTTAAAACAACAGCAATCATTGATTTTGCACATAGTTGACTAGGCTCAGCTGACCATTTCTCACTCAGAGGCTCTCTGAATGAAGATATAGTGGCTGATGGCTGGGGCTAGAGTCATTTCCAAGGCTGCTTCACTCACATGTCTGGTGCCCAGACTAGGGCCATGCAACACCTGGAGCTCCTCAAGCTTCTCTCATAGTGGTCTTTCCACATGGTGGAGTCAGGATCAGACTTCCTACAGGGCAGCTGAAGAGTCTACAGTGAATGTCCAGAGAGCCAGGTGGAAGCAGCAGAAATTTAATAATCTAGATTTAGAAGTTACTCAGAGTTACCTGCTCCACCTTCTATCCATTAGAAGTCAGGATAGCCAGGCTGCATTCATGAGGAGAGGAATTAAGACTCCATACCTTGATAAAAGAAGTGCCCCCCCAAAAAAACTGCAGACATGTTTTAAAACCACCACATAAACCAAATAAGGGCCTGAAATAAAAATCACTCTTGGCCTAAACTATGGTAGAAATAAATATGGTAGAAATAAGAAAGCACCTGATAAAATGATGAGAAACACCATCTGGGACTATTTGAGCTTCCTCAAGCTCCTGATGAGCTTCATCAGCAATGACAGGCAGGTAGAAGACAAGAACCAGGGTGAGAGAGGGCCCTGTCCCCACCTCATTCAAGTATGGCCTTACTCAACCACATGAGGTCCTCACCCTTCTCGGACCTGCTCCCTCTCATCCCCGGGCCTCTTCGACACACTGCTCCACTGACTAGCGTGCCCTTCCTCTTTCCTGTGGCTACCTCTGACTTGTTCTTCGGGTTCACTTTAGGCTTTTACCCCTCCAGGAGGCCTTCCCTGACCCCCAAGCCTGGGTCAAGGCCCCTCCTGTGGAGTGTCATAACTCCTTGTACTTGGCCTGTTTTCAAGGTTTATTAGTGTCTTGTTGCTACTTATTCACTTGATACCTCTACTAGAGGTGAAGTTGCCTGAGGGCAGAAGGGGAGGTTGATGAACGACTTCCAAGAGGGTATGGAATTTTCCTGAGCTACAACAGGACTCAAAGCCACAAGCAAGTGGCTGCTTTGTCCCGAGATAGCGTGCACCACCTCCTTGCACAGGCAGACTAGAGCCGGGCAGAGCAGGTCTGACGAGTGATTAGCTCCGCCGTGTGAATAGCCGACAATGCAATCTGCTCAACCGTGGCCTCCCCTCCAGCCTCCCCAAATCAGCAACTCCCCTTCCCAGCTCCTCTCTGAGAGTAGATCGACCTGCTTCCCACTAAAACCATAGACGCGATAATAGGAGGAAAAAAATAGGGTTGAGGGCAGGACAATTGGTGGCAACGAGATGAACACAGACTAATGATGCGGGCCTCGCCCTGGCCACCCCAGCCTGGGCTGGCGAAGGTTCATAGTTGATACCCATTAAAGAGCTTAATGAAATAATTATAATTCACACCCCAGAGTATCAAAGAATCAATACTGGGGAACTTTGGGCCACTCTGGGGGTGGCATCCCACCGGCTTCACAGTTCAGCACAGCGGGCAGAGCTGGTGGAAGTAAATGCAGTTGACACGGAAGTTGCATTAAAAGAGGGCAATAATAGATTAAAAGCTGCCGGAATCCTGGCGACTGACCGTCAATATCCTTTATCCCCTACCTCGCCCCAATTCTGCCCCCTCCAAGCACTATTAGTCCAAATCGATGGGCTGTCAATTGACATCACCAGCTCCAGCATTAATGCGAGCTCACAAAAGAAGCCCGGCCCTGTATTATCACTCCTCTCGCTTCCAAATTACCACATAATGCAGGCCACGGGCAGCTTGTGACATGTTAACACTATACACGATTTGTTGGGATTGGACTAAATATTTCATGGCTAAAGATTTCATCAGAGACTTGATGACAGAAATAAACTGCTGCCCACGGGGAAATCACTGGAAATAATAGAATTAGGCGTTGTTGGAAAATCCAGAGGGACCAAGGGCTGGTAAAAGGATACAAGGGAACACTGGCCACAGCTGGTGGCCTGCGGTGGGCCTGCTTCTGAGAAAGAGACTGCAAAGAAAGGCCTTTTTGTTGGTCCCCCATAAGAACAGGTATTCAGATTTCAGCTGGTTTACTTTCTACTCTTGTGCAAAAGCTGGGGAGGGGATTCCTCTTCTGTGATGACTGGGAATGTGATTGTCATGGGGTGAATTGTGTCCCCTTCACCCCAACTAAAAAAATAAGAAGTCCTAATCCCCATCTCAGAATGTGACCTCGTTTGGAAATAGTCATTACAGAGGTAATTAGTTAAAATGAGGTCACTATGGTGGGTCCTAACCCCAGTATGACTGTTGTCCTTATTTTTTTAAAAAAAAGGAATTTGGACACAGAAACAAATGTGCACAGAGGGAAAAAGATGTGAAGACATACAGGGAGAAGACAGTCATATGACTGGACTGATGCATCTTTAAGCCCAAGGATGCAGGCAGCCATCAAAAGCCAGAAGGGAAGAGCCGGACCACTCCCTCCCTGAGTAATCGAGAGCATGGCACTGCCAAACCTTGATTTCTGACTGCTAGCCTCCAGAACTGTGACAATACATTTCTGTTGTTTAAGTTTTTGTACTTTGCAGGGGTTTTGGGGGGCAGGGAAGTAGGATTTATTGCTAGGAATGCATGAGTAAGGAGGGGACAGCTCAAGGCTCTCATGAATACAGGGCCTGCCATTTGTCCAGAGAACCACGACTGGGTATGTTTTTAACCCCCAGCCATAGGGGAAGAATCACTCTTCTGCCACCATGTTTTCAAATTTATCCACATTAAACTTTGAAGATCCCCACTTCTGGGGATCTTCTGGCGTCCAGGGAACTTGAACTCGGCCCTGTGGAGGGCCTCAATCACATGCTTCTTGTTCTGCAGCTTGGTGCAGATGGACATCGTGACTTGGCCAACGTGGACCCTGACCACTGTGCCCTGGGGCTTTCCAGAGGCACCACACATACCTGTCTGGAGCCTGTCAGCTCCACTATAGGACAACACCTTGTTGAGGATGATGTGGAAGGGTGGAGCTGCCCTTGGATGTGAAAGCCACCTTTGCCACAGCTTCTCACCACTTTTTGTACTTGTTGGCACAAATACGGGAAGCCTCCAGGGCTTCGGAAAAGAGCTGCTCATACTCATTTGACCCCATGTGGCCACAGAGGGGGAACTCATCCAGTTTTGCCTTCTTCCGCACCACGTCCAAGATGCACATCTCAGCATTAGGGACACCTTGGCGGAAGTGAGACTTTGGGTACGGCTTGCTCTTACAATACCGGTAACACTGGGCGGGGCAGTGGCCAATGGTGACACCAGGATCTTCAGCGGTGTGCCAAAGGGAGAGTTACAGATTTTTGATGTGGACCATTTTTAAAGTCTTTATTTAATTTGTTACAGTATTGCTTCTGTTTTATGTTTTTGTTTTTTGGCCATGAGGCATGCGGGATCTTAGCTCCCGACCAGGGATCAAATCACCACACACCTTACATTAGAAGGTGAAGTGGTAACCACTGGATCACTAGGGACGTCCCCTAAGTTTTTGGTACTTTGTTATGGCAGCCTTAGGAAATGTTAATATTATCTAACTAATAGTTAATAATACTAGCTCTTCTAACACATACTCTATAAGTCAGGCAGAGAGCTAAACACTCTACATACACTGGCTCATTTAATCCTCATAACAAGCCTAATGGTTGATGACTATAATTCCCATTTCATAGGTAAAGATACTCAGTTTCAGAATAATTTGCCTAAGGTCACAAACCCAGTAAACGGCAGAGCAGGTCCCAGACAGACACATAAGAAACACTAGATCAACAAGATTTCTGGTGAATATTTGCAGTATCTCTCAAGTGGTTACTTGCCTGCAGCTTGCTTTCTTTCAGCCCACCGACCTGTTTCAACTCCTGGGTTTGGAACCTGGATATGCTTGGTTTGAGAGGCCACAATGTCTCAAAGGGAAGTGTAAGCATTAGAAAACAACAGCACAGGACTTCCCTGGTGGTCCAGGTCCAGCAGTCAAGACTCTGCACTTCTGCTGCAGGGGGCGTGGGTTTGATCCCTGGTCAGGGAACCAAGATCCTGCATGCCGCATAGTGTGGCCCAAAAAATAAAACAGCACAGGGCACTGGGGAAATGGGAGAGTATGGCGAAAGGGTCTAAACTTACAGTCACAAGATAAGTAAGTTCGAGGATCTAATGTACAGCCCCATGATTTTATTTAACAATATATGTACTGAATACTTAGAAATTGCTGAGAGTAAATTTTTTTTTAATTGGAGTATAACTGCTTTACAGTACTGTTAGTTTATATAGTACTGTTTCTACAGTACTGTATACTGTATAGTTTATACAGTACTGTTATAACATTAGTTATAATGAAGTGAATCAGCTCTATATATACCTACATCCCCTCCCTCTGGAGCCTTCCCACTAGGTCACCGCAGAGCACCGAACTGAGCTCCCTGTGCTATACAGAAGCTTTCCATTCTATACATGGTAATATACGTACATTCCAATCCCAAAGAAAGGCAATGCCACAGAATGCTCAAGCTACCACACAATTGCACTCATCTCACACACTAGCAAAGTAATGCTCAAAGTTCTCCAAACCAGGCTTCAACAGTACGTGCACCATGAACTTCCAGATGTTCAAGCCGGATTTAGAAAAAGCAGAGGAACCAGAGATCAAATTGCCAACATCCGTTGGATCATCGAAAAAGCAAGAGAGTTCCAGAAAAACACCTACTTCTGCTTTATTGACTATGCCAAAGCCTTTGACTGTGTGGATCACAACAAACTGTGGAAAATTCTTCAAGAGACGGGAATACCAGACCACCTGACCTGCCTCTTGAGTAACCTGTACGCAGGTCAGGAAGCAACAGTTAGAACTGGACACGGAACAGACTGGTCCCCAATTGGGAAAGGAGTACGTCAAGGCTGTATATTGTTACCCTGCTTATTTAACTTATATGCAGAGTACATCATGAGAAACGCTGGGCTGGATGAAGCACAAGCTGGCATCAAGATTGCCAGGAGAAATATCAATAACCTCAGATATGCAGATGACATTACCCTTATGGCAGAAAGTGAAGAACTAACAAGCCTCTTGATGAAAGTGAGAGAGTGAAAAAGTTGGCTTAAAACGCAATATGTACGGCAAACACTAACGAGTATGAAAGAGGAAATTAATAGTAACACAATAATAGTGGGAGACTTTAATACCCCACTCACAACTATGGATAGATCAACTAAACAGAAAATTAACAAGGAAACACAAACCTTAAATGACACAATGGACCAGCTAGACCTAATTGATATCTATAGGACATTTCACCCCAAAACAATCAACTTCACCTTTTTCTCAAGTGCACACTGAACCTTTCTTCAGAATAGATCACATCCCTGGCCTAAAATCTGGTCTTGGAAAATTCAAAAAAATTGAAATCATCCAGTCATTCTTTTCTGACCACATTGCAGTAAGATTAGATCTCAATTACAGGAAAAAAATTGTTAAAAATTCAAACACCTGGAGGCTAAATAACACGCTTCTGAATAACCAACAAATCATAGAAGAAATCAAAAAAGAAATCAAAATATGTATAGAAATGAATGAAAATGAAAACACAACAACCCAAAACCTATGGGACACTGTAAAAGCAGTGCTAAGGGGAAGGTTCATAGCATTACAGGCTTACATCAAGAAACAAGAAAAAAACCAAATAAATAACCTAACTCTACACCTAAAGCAATTAGAGAAGGAAGAAATGAAGAACCCCAGGGTTAGCAGAAGGAAAGAAATCTTAAAAATTAGGGCAGAAATAAATGCAAAAGAAACTAAAGAGACCATAGCAAAAATCAACAAAGCTAAAAGCTGGTTTTTTGAAAAAAAAAAACAAAATTGACAAACCATTAGCAAGACTCATTAAGAAACAAAGAGAGAAGAACCAAATTAACAAAATTAGAAATGAAAATGGAGAGATCACAACAGACAACACTGAAATACAAAGGATCATAAGAGACTACTACCAGCAGCTCTATGCCAATAAAATGGACAACTTGGATGAAATAGACAAATTCTTAGAAAAGTATAACTTTCCAAAACTGAACCAGGAAGAAATAGAAGATCTTAACAGACCCATCACAAGCAAGGAAATCGAAACTGTAATCAGAAATCTTCCAGCAAACAAAAGCCCAGGACCAGATGGCTTCACAGCTGAATTCTACCAAAATTTTAGAGAAGAGCTAACACCTATCTTACTCAAACTCTTCCAGAAAATTGCAGATGAAGGTAAGCTTCCAAACTCATTCTATGAGGCCACCATCACCCTAAATTCCAAAACCAGACAAAGATGCCAGCAAAAAAAGAAAAACTACAGCCAATATCACTGGAGAACATAGATGCAAAAATCCTTAACAAAAATTCTAGCAAACAGAATCCAACAACAATATTTAAAAAAAACATACACCAAGTTGGGCTGTATCCCAGAATCGCAAGGATTCTTTAAATGCCGCAAATCAATCAATGTTAATTACACCACATAACAAATTGAAAGATAAAACCATATGTTATCTCAATAGGATGCAGGAAAGCCGTTGACAAAAATTCAACACTCAATTATTGCATTAAAAACCACCAGAAAGCAGGAATAGAAGGAACATACCTCAACATAGTAAAAGCCATATATGACAAACCCATAGCAAGCATTACCCTCAATGGTGAAAAATTGAAAGCATTTCCCCTGAAATCAGGAACAAGACAAGGGTGCCCACTCTCACCACCACTATTCAACATAGTGTTGGAAGTTTTGGCCACAGCAATCAGAGAAGAAAAAGAAGTAAAAGGAATCCAGATAGGAAAAGAAGAAGTGAAACTCTCGCTGTTTGCAGATGACTTGATCCTCTATATAGAAAACCCTAAAGACTCTACAAGAAAATTACTAGAGCTAATTAATGAATATAGTAAAGTTGCAGGATATAAAAATAACACACAGAAATCCCTTGCATTCCTATACACTAACAATGAAAAAACAGAAAGAGAAATTAAGGAAACAATACCATTCACCATTGAAACAAAAAAAGAAAATACTAGAGTATATCACCTAAAGAAACAAAAGACTATACTAGGAAACTACAAAACACTGATGAAAGAAATCAAAAGAGGAACAAACAGAGATGGAGAAACATACCGTGTTCATGGATTGGAAGAATCAATATTGTCAAAATGGCTATCTACCCAAAGCAACCTATAGATTCAGTGCAATCCCTATCAAGCTACCAACGGTATTTTTCACAGAACTAGACCAAAGAATTTCACAATTTGTATGGAAATACAAAAAACCTCGAATAGCCAAAGTAATCTTGAGAAAGAAGAATGGAACTGGAGGAATCAACCTGCCTGACTTCAGACTCTACTACAAAGCCACAGTCATCAAGACAGTATGGTACTGGCACAAAGACAGAAATATAGATCAATGGAACAGAATAGAAAGCCCAGAGATAAATCCACGAACCTTTGGACACCTTATCTTTGGCAAAGGAGGCAAGGATATACAATGGAAAAAAGACACCCTCTTTAACAAGTGGTGCTGGGAAAACTGGTCAACCACTTGTAAAAGAATGAAACTAGAACACTTTCTAACACCGTACACAAAAATAAACTCAAAAATGGATTAAAGATCTAAATGTAGACGAGAAACTATGAAACTCCTAGAGGAAAACATAGGCAAAACACTCTCTGACATAAAATCACAGCAAGATCCTCTATGACCACCTCCCAGAATATTGGAAATAAAAGCAAAACTAAACAAATGGGACCTAATGAAACTTAAAAGCTTTTGCACTACAAAGGAAACTATAAGTAAGGTGAAAAGACAGCCCTCAGATTGGGAGAAAATAATAGCAAATGAAGCAACAGACAAAGGATTAATCTCAAAAATATACAAGCAACTCCTGCAGCTCAATTCCAGAAAAATAAATGACCCAATCAAAAAATGGGCCAAAGAACTAAACAGACATTTCTCCAAAGAAGACATACAGATGGCTAACAAACACATGAAAAGATGCTCAACATCACTCATTATCAGAGAAATGCAAATCAAAACCACAATGAGGTACCATTACACGCCAGTCAGGATGGCTGCTATCCAAAAGTCTACAAGCAATAAATGCTGGAGAGGGTGTGGAGAAAAGGGAACCTCTTACACTGTTGGTGGGAATGCAAACTAGTACAGCCACTATGGAGAACAGTGTGGAGATTCTTAAAAAACTGGAAATAGAACTGCCATATGACCCAGCAATCCCACTTCTGGGCATACACACTGAGGAAACCAGATCTGAAAGAGACACGTGCACCCCAATGTTCATCGCAGCACTGTTTATAATAGCCAGGACATGGAAGCAACCTAGATGCCCATCAGCAGATGAATGGATAAGGAAGCTGTGGTACATATACACCATGGAATATTACTCAGCCGTCAAAAAGAATTCATTTGAACCAGTCCTAATGAGATGGATGAAACTGGAGCCCCTTATACAGAGTGAAGTAAGCCAGAAAGATAAAGAACATTACAGCATACTAACACATATATATGGAATTTAGAAAGATGGTAACGATAACCCTATATGCAAAACAGAAAAAGAGACACAGAAATACAGAACAGACTTTTGAACTCTGTGGGAGAATGTGAGGGTGGGATATTTCAAAAGAACAGCATGTATACTATCTATGGTGAAACAGATCACCAGCCCAGGTGGGATGCATGAGACAAGTGCTCGGGCCTGGTGCACTGGGAAGACCCAGAGGAATCGGGTGGAGAGGGAGGTGGGAGGGGGGATCGGGATGGGGAATACGTGTAAATCTATGGCTGATTCATATCAATGTATGACAAAAAAAAAAAAAAAAATTAAAAAAAAAAAAAAAACTCAAACATTCAGAAAACTAAGATCATGGCATCTGATCCCATCACTTCACGGCAAATAGATGGGGAAACAATGGAAACAGTGACAGACTTTATTTTGCGGGGCTCCAAAATCACTGCAGACGGTGACTGCAGCCATGAAATTAAAAGATGCTTAAAAAAAAATAAAAAAAAAACTAATAAAAGATGCTTGCTCTTTGGAAGAAAAGCTATGACCAACCTAGACAGCACATTAAAATTCAGAGACATTAGTTTGCCAACAAAGGTCCATCTAGTCAAAGCTATGGTTTTTCCAGTAGTCATGTATGGATGTGAGAGTTAAAACTATAAAGAAAGCTGAGCACTGAAGAATTGATGCTTCTGAACTGTGGTGTTGGAGAAGATTCTTGAGAGTCCCTTGGACTGCAAGAAGATCCAGCCAGTCCATCCTAAAGGAGATCAGTCCTGAATATTCATTGGAAGGACTGATGCTGAAGCTGAAACTCCAATACTTTGGCCACCTGATGCGAAGAACTGACTCATTGGAAAAGACCCTCATGCTGAGAAAGACTGAAGGCAGGAGAAGGGGATGACAGAGGATGAGATGGCTGGATGGCATCACCGACTCGATGGACATGAGTTTGAGTAGACTCCGGGAGTTGGCCATGGACAGGGAGGCCTGGCATGCTGCAGTCCATGGGGTTGCACAGAGTCGGACACAACTGAGCGACTGAACTGAGTGTGTATACATCAGTGTTACTCTCTCAATTTATCTTACTCTACCTTTCCCCCCAACCCATGTCCACATGTTCATTCAAGAGAGTAAATCTTAAATGTTCTCAACATAAACAAAAAGGAAATGGCAATTATGTAAAGTGATGGAGGTGCTAACTAACCTTACTGTGGTAATCAATTCACAATATGAGTATCAAACCAACACGTTGTACCCCTTAAACTGACACAATATTATATGACAATTATGTCAGTAAAGCTGGGGATAAAAAGGAAAACCAATTCACAGCCAACATTACTTGGTTCCTTGAGAGTAAAAATCTTATATTCACATACATCCTTTCTCCCTTCCTCCCTCTCTCCCCTCACTTTGTGGAAGCCAGCTCTGCAACTTCTTTTCCAACCCCTCCCAAATTTGTAAGTGCTTTGCTGAAATACTACTTGTACCGCACAATTCATTAATTTCTCTATTTAAAGTGTGCAATTCAGTATTTTAACATATTCACAGAATTATACAACTATTGCCACAACTAATTATAATGATCTCATCATCCCAAAACAAAACCCCATACCTGTCTGCAGTAACTCTGCATCTCTCCCCAACTGTCCTTTCCCCCAGCATTATGAAACCACCTATTTCTACTTTCTATCTCAAAAGATTTGCCTATTCTGGACATTTCATATAAACAAGGATCATCTACGTTAGAGCATGTATCAATACTTCATTCCTTCTTATAGCTGAGTAATATTCCACTGTGTGGACATAGTTTTATTTATCCATTCATTAGTTGATGGACATTTGGGTTATGGTCTTTTTTGAGGTATTGTAATACTGTGTGTTTAAGTGCTTGTGTGGATGTATATTTTAATTTCTCTTGGGTACATAACTGGTAGAATGCCTGGGTCATATGCTAATTGATTCTAACTTTTGAGGAACTGCCAGACTGTTTTCCAAATGGGTTGCCGCATTTTACATTCATATCGGCAGTGTATGAGGGTTCCAGCTCCTGTACATCCTTGCCAACTGTTCCTGTCCAGACATCCTAGTGAATACAAACTTCTCACTGAGGTTTTGATTTCCATTTCTCTGATCGCTAATGATATTAAGCATCTTTCCCTGTGCTTATTAGCTATTTGTGTATCTTCTTTGGAGACATACCCATTTAGATCAGTTGTCCCTTGTAAACACTGGTTTCTCTCTTTTGAGTTTGCAAGTTTTTTAGTACATTTTAGATAGCAGTACTTTATTAGGTACAATAAAACCTGCCTGTAATGCAGGAGACGCCAAAGATATGGGTTCAATCCCTGGGTTGGGAAGATCCCCTGGAGAAGGGCATGGCAACCCACTCCAGTATTCTTGCCTAGAGAATCCCATGGACAGAGGAGCCTGGGGCTATGGCCCACAGGTCACAGTTAGACATGACAGAAGCAACTGAGCACATACACAAGTATTTTCCCCAATTCTCTGGGTTGCCTTTCTTCATTTTATTGATGGTGTCATTTTAAGCACATTTTTAGTTTTTATGAAGTCCAACATATCTGCTTTCTTTTGTTGCTTGTTGTTTTGTGTCTAATCCAAGGTCAAGAAGATCCACAGTCTTTTCCTTAGGGCCCTTGGGTTGGCTACATCCTATGAACTATAGCTCAGCTTATTAGGACAGGTCTCAGTCTTCCTGGCAAGCCCTGCCTGTCCTCATACTGCTCAGCACACTCACTCCCCATATCACCCAGATCTCAGAAGCAATCTAAAGGGAGCAAGCGGTCCCTTCCTTAGGACAAAGATCGACAACTCTGTTACTGCTTAGTCTCCTTTGGCTAGAGCTCTTCCAGGATTGACTGTTTCCTCACCTCATGCAGCCCTAATTTGGCTCCCCAGCTCTGCAATAAGCAACTGTAGCAAAGATTTGAAGGGAGTCTGAACCCAGCCAGCTTCTCACCACTCCAAGAGCCATGACCAAACCATCATAAAGCCCAAAGAGAACATATTCTACCACTCACCTCTTGGGTACCTGCCCCACCCCTTCTCATTTGCTATTACATGCTTATACAATGTGCCAGACATTATACGGGAGTGTATGGATATTCTTACATTCATTCATGAGCTTGAGTTTAGTGAGGAATTCAAACATTTCATACAGGTACTGAGTCTAAGGAGACAGAGTCAAGGGTGATGAGGGAAATAACATTAACACTTTAAACTTGGAAAAATGGACCATGAAAGGATCAGGAAAAGACTATTTTCTCTTCCCACAGAGACTCCCCTTTTTTCCCTTCATCCCTGCACATTTCAAAGCTCTGTATCTGACCCAGTTGTCTCAAGTTACCCTAAAATCTCTACTTAAACCCATACATCCCATCAGGGCACCTGTTCAACTTACTCAGCTGGGAATGCTTTGCCTGGAACGTGAATGTGAACATTTGAGGCTGACTTCCTTCCTCAGCATTTACTGTGCTTCCAGGTAGGCAACTTGTGAAACAAACAAAAAGCACAAACCTACATGCAAATGTTCCAGCAGCCTCCCTCAACTGTCCTTTTCTAAATTGCTTACTGCCATCTAGTGGATAAAGATGTCCTTACAGCCATACATAGACTACTGAAAGGAAAACCCCTCCACCTTTCCAGTCTGTCCCACCAATCACTCCATTCCACCTGGTTGTTGTTCAGTTGCCTAGTCGTGTCTGACTGCAACCCCGTGGACTGCAGCACACCAGGACTCCCTCTCCCTCACCAACTCCATTCCATCTTAACAGAACTGAAAAGGCTATTTTTTCTATGAAGGTATATTGTACAGCAATACTGTTCAATCAAATACCCAGTATTGTTGGAGCAAAGCATTGTTTGCAGGCATCATTTTCTTTATAGTACATTTTAAGTACACAAAGACTGCAGTAGTCTTTTTGGGAGTAAATGTATGGCTGTGGCTTTTAAAAACAAAAATTATTTTTTAGTAGTTTATAAGTACAATTACCATTACTCAACTAGAGTAATAAAAATACATTTCTAAAAAAAAAAATATATATATTTCTAAACACAACCATAACATTGTTAAGTGTTAGTGAGTCCAGCTGCTAACAGCGTGTAACTCTTAAAAGTGGACATGGAGATTGAGGGACCCTGAACTTTTTGCTCTCTTCCCAAGTCAATGGCCCCCTGTGCAAAATTTAAAAGCCAGGCATCCAGAGGCATGACTCTTTATAACCACATTACAATAATCCACACAGAAGTAAAGGTGCTTTGGTCATCCTGTAGACTTACACATGCACAGCCAGACGACCCAACAGTCGTTCTACGGTTGTTAAAAGATAATCAAATAAGGTAAGATTAAATGGAAACCACTTAGCTTCATCTAAACTGAATGAAAAAATGCTGTTCTTATGGCTGCCTTCTCCACATCTTTTCCTAAGCTGTAATAAACAACCTAATTTATACACATTGCTAGCGTCTTCCCACAATAAGGATGCCACCTTGTAAATGTCTTCATCTTGTGCATGGCAGTCTCTGCTGCTACTCTAGACGTTTATAAGGCTGGAACACACCTTTACCAGCTTCTGCATCTACTGCTCTCAGGGCTTTGCCCACAGCAAGAAATTAAAAAACACTAACGCAAAGTGAAAGACAAAAATTGACTTCAGTCATTGGGTTTCTCAAAACCTCAAATTACTTCAACTTCCTGCAAAAGTGTCCAAGTTTGAACACCAAAGACTGGGGCGAGGGGGGAAACACCTAACAGGGAACTTTTTAAGTATCTGATGAACATTGGGACCAAAATCATTAAGTGCATGCCAAATCTATTCAGTAGTATGTCTTTGCAACCCTACAGACTGTAGCCAGCCTGTCAGATTCTCCAGGCAAGAATACTGGAGTGGGTTGCCATGCCTTCATCCAGACCTTCCTGACCCAGAGATCAAACCTGCACTTCTCCATCTCCTGCACTGGCAGGCAGATTACCACTAGTGCCACCTGGATACACAACTCCAACTTTTCTCAGATTACAAACTCCCTTGCTTTAAAAAAAAAAAAAATTCTCAGTAAACGTGAAGTCCAGCTCTACACTAAGGTGAGCCAGTGCCAATACACTGGTATGCAAGAGCAGAGTTCTAGAATAAAGTCTACCCAATACTTAAATGCCTGACTGGCTCTCTTCACCCAGTGTAATTCAAGTTTACTCAACCTCTTTTCTCAAGAGTCCTCATACGCATTCTTTTCAGACTAAATACAGAGAAACCAGTATAACTAGCAAATAGGTAATCCCTGCTGCTGCTACTGCTGAATCGCTTCAGTCGTAGCCGACTCTGTGCGACCCCATAGACGGCAGCCCACCAGGCTCCCTAGTCCCTGGGATTCTCCAGGCAAGAACACTGGAGTGGGTTGCCATTTCCTTAGCTAATAAAGTGAAAAGTGAAAGTGAAGTCGCTCAGTCGTGTCCGACTCTTAGCGACCCCATGGACCACAGCCTACCAGGCTCCTCCGACCATGGGATTTTCCAGGCAAGAATACTGGATTGGGTTGCCATTGCCTTCTCTGAGGTAATCCCTAGCTTCTGCCAAACCCTATTATACAAGCCCTGCAATGCATCATTTCCTCCAAGCCCTGCAATGCATCATTTCCTCCATCTGTGTAATGGAAATAGTGCATTTTATTTGTCTCATTGAAAACATGTATTTTGTTCAACTTGTAGTAATAGCTACCACTGATAACCTTTGATCAGGCTAGGTCTTGTGCTTCACTAGCACATCTCATCTCCAATTTTCTCACCAATATTACAAACAAAACTATTGAGTGGTCTCAAAAAAAAAAAAAACCAAAAATCCAAAACTGCCCCATAGGGTTTGCACCAAACCCAGGTCACCTTCATGAACTGGTGAAAAAAGGACTTTCACTGCTGGCTCAAAACTTCCTGGAGCAATGTCGAACATTAACACCTAAGTCACAACATAGCCAATGTGATATGCACTGTTTTCACTGAATTCTTTACTAAACTTCAACAGTTTTACCAATGACAGCCTCCTGGCTCTACCCACTATCCCGAAAATAAAACTCTTTACTTAATGCGGAAACATTCTTTTGAACTCCAAACTATGTTAGTTGGGTCACTCAAGAACCAAAAACTACGCAAGCTAGAGACCTGAGGCAGCCTGGGGTTGTTGGTCACTCTATTGCTAAGTAGCTTCAGTCATGTCCGACTGTGTGACCCCATAGACAGCAACCCACCAGGGTGCCCGGTCCCTGGGATTCTTCAGGCAAAAAGACTGGAGCGGGTTGCCATTTCCTTCCTGAATGTGAAAAATCAAAGTGAAGTCACTCAGTTGTGACCGACTCAGCGACCTCACGGACTGCAGCCTGCCAGGCTCCTCCGTCCATGGGACTTTCCAGGCAAGAGTACTGGAGTGGGGTGCCATTGCCTTCTCCCATTGGTCACTTTGAGCTTAAACTGACTTGGACCACCATCCCTGGCCTAGTTTTTCCTAAACAGCCACTAGATGGCAGACTGGTGTTAAGCAGGAATCAAGAGCACATGGATGGTGCTAGTGGTTACAGAATCCACCTGCCAATACAGGAGACCTAAGAGACATGGGCTCCATCCCCAGGCCAGTTAAGGTACCCTAAAAAGGGGAAAGCAACCCACTCCAGTACTCTTGCCTGGAAAATCCCAAGGACAGAGAAACCTAGTGGGACACAGTCCCATGGGGTTGCAAATGTGGAACACCCATATTAACTCACAATGACGACTTTACAGGATTCACATTCCCAGATGCAAGACCTTAGACCCATAGCCCAACATTCGTTTGATTCTGTCAACCCAAGCTTGAACAGCCAAGGTATACTGAGGTCTCCGTCCCCAAGAAAGCTTACCTAAAGGCAATCCAGTGTAATTAGGCTTGATAAGCACAACTGTTCAGAATCAGCTTCTGCCTCTCAAGTTCCTGAGTTAAGGCTGGCTATGATTTAAAATGAAATCAGAATTAGATGCCCAATTTCTCAAACTGGATTACATGATGGGCAAAGGCCCTCACCATGCCAACCTTAACAGCCAGCTTCACAACACCCAACTCCTAAGCCTCAAGTTGGGAAACAGAAAAGCCTCTGCCAGTAGATTAACAGGGCTTCACAGCAAGATGGTCTAGTTGCACAGATTGTTACCTGTTATCCATTTCCTTGCCCAGTTTTTGCCTCAATGTTCTCTAAACTGTGTCAACCACAAGATTTACTGAACATTTGAGCTGCCTGTTCCCAACCTATGACACCACAAAGCATCAGTATCTACAGTTCAAACTGCATCAGTAGTAAGACTTAACACTCAGAATACAGACTATGTCAGAGTATACTGATGGAAATGTTTATGTTTTCCCACTTTACCTTAATTCAAAGTCTTTAAGCATTCATTTAGGTTGAACAATCTAATAATATACTGTTATAATGTTTAGCCAGAGAAATAATTTCCAAAACCAAACACTTACTACCCTTGTAAAAGCAGAGTCAGACAACTTTATGGTGCCAATTTTAAATACAGTTTTATTTAAGACATTGCATTTTTCCACTTACAATACAGTGCTTGTAAAGTGCAATGTTTTTCCATGTGCACACACATTCCATGTTCAAGTATCAAGAATGCCCAGTTATTTACTATAGCAGCTCAACTTCATAACTGCCACGGGATTTGCTACAAATTTGGGTCCTTCCATGTTTTGTGTGGAACAATGCTAGATCTATGCTAGGCTTGCCTAATCAACCTCTTCAATAGTGGGCCCAGAGGAGGCACCACCTGATGGAGGAGCTCCACCACCAGGGAAGCCCCCAGGCATTCCTCCTGGCATTCCTCCAGGCATGCCTCCTGCGCTCTGGTATAGCTTGGTAATGATGGGGTTGCAGACTTTTTCCAGCTCCTTCTGCTGATGTTCAAATTCTTCCTTCTCTGCAGTCTGAAAAAAAAATAACATTCTATTACCATAAATTGTTTAAATGGAAGGTTAAGTTTGATACAATCAACCTGACACTAAATAGCATTTAGGTTACATTGGAGGTCTTGGGTCACTCAGACATCCAAGGAAGGAATTGCCAACACCTAGTGTTCTGGTGGAAACCGCGAATGTTTTGGACCATTCATCACTGTGACCTCAATTTATAAAACCAACCTAAGTTTTTGCTAAAGCCCTTAAGACACAAAACCCCACACCCTCAAGTTTCTAGCAATAATTGCAAACCTGGTTCTTATCCAGCCAGTTGATTATTTCATTACACTTGTCAAGAATCTTCTGTTTGTCTTCATCATTAATCTTGCCCTGAAGTTTCTCATCCTCAACAGTAGCTTTCATGTTGAAGGCATAGGATTCAAGCGAATTCTTTGAAGACACCTTATCCCGCTGCTTCTCATCTTCAGCTTTGTACTTCTCTGCTTCTTGAACCATGCGTTCAATGTCTTCCTTGCTCAAGCGGCCTGTAAGATTAAGTAGTGTTTTACGTGCAATCTTTTATGCAAGAAATTAACAACTACCCTGCAACTCCACTTAGTAAGTGTGATCGCTTGGCTAAATACTCTTCGGGAAGCAGAAACACTTTTTTTTGGGGGGGGGGGAATAAAACCCAAACTCCAACCTCTTAAAACAAGATCTCACTACACACACAATATGTAGCCCAAACTCACCCTTGTCATTAGTGATGGTAATCTTGTTCTCTTTCCCTGTGCTCTTATCCACAGCAGAGACATTGAGAATGCCATTGGCATCAATATCAAAAGTGACTTCAATCTGAGGAACACCACGTGGGGCAGGAGGTATGCCTGTGAGTTCAAACTTGCCAAGCAGGTTGTTATCCTTGGTCATGGCACGCTCACCTTCATAAACCTACAGAAATTACATTCTATATTACACAAGAAAAAAAACTCGGTTTCTCTGTTAGCTTAAATTTGGATAAGCTAGATTAGGCAAGACTGATCGCTCAGACATCCAAGGAAGGAGTTGGCCAACACAGGATTTCTGGTGGAAACTACGAATGGTTTTGGAATCCATCATCACAGCAGAACAAATCCTGCCCAATTTTATAGCAGCTCAAGTAAGCCAAACTGAGCCATCTTACCTGAATGAGCACACCAGGCTGGTTGTCAGAGTAGGTGGTGAAAGTCTGCGTCTGCTTGGTAGGAATGGTGGTATTGCGCTTGATGAGGACAGTCATCACTCCACCAGCAGTTTCAATTCCAAGGGAAAGAGGAGTGACATCCAACAGCAGCAAGTCTTGAACATTTTCAGATTTGTCTCCAGACAAAATGGCTGCCTGAACAGCTACATTAAAAAAGAAATTATTTTTTAAGGAAAGCCACAGTTGAATTTATTATCTTACTAACAATTCTCGATCGCTCAGACATCCAAGGAAGTTTTGCCATCATTAGCTAAAGCTTTTGGTGGAAACTACGAATGTTTAAAAATCATTCATCACAGCGAAATTTAGCTTAGGCCTCGTAACTGTTTAAAGAGATTACCTGCACCGTATGCAACAGCCTCATCAGGGTTGATGCTCTTATTCAGTTCTTTCCCGTTGAAGAAGTCCTGGAGAAGTTTCTGAATCTTGGGGATGCGGGTTGAGCCACCAACCAAGACAATATCGTGGATCTGGGACTTGTCCAGCTTAGCATCCCGAAGGGCTTTCTCCACAGGGTCCAGGGTGCCACGGAACAAGTCAGCATTCAATTCTTCAAATCGGGCACGGGTAATAGAGGTATAGAAGTCGATTCCTTCATAGAGGGAATCAATCTCAATACTGGCCTGGGTGCTGGAAGAGAGTGTGCGCTTAGCACGCTCACAAGCAGTACGGAGACGACGGACAGCCCTCTTGTTCTCACTGATATCCTTCTTGTGTTTGCGCTTGAACTCCGCAATAAAATGGTTGACCATGCGGTTGTCAAAGTCTTCTCCGCCCAAGTGAGTATCTCCAGCTGTAGATTTGACCTCAAAGATTCCATCCTCAATAGTGAGGATTGACACATCAAAAGTGCCACCACCTAGATCAAAGATCAGCACATTTCTTTCTGCTCCAACCTGAAAGTTAAAATACAATTAACTTATTTTCATCTGTTTGTGATGACTTAATTAAATCAGTTTTGACTCAGACATACATAAAACATGTATGTACCTTTTTGTCTAAGCCATAGGCAATAGCAGCAGCAGTTGGCTCATTGATGATTCGAAGTACGTTGAGACCAGCAATAGTTCCAGCATCTTTGGTAGCCTGACGCTGAGAGTCATTGAAGTAGGCAGGTACTGTGACAACAGCGTTGGTAACAGTCTAGCGAAAAGATTAAAACAAGTGTTGGAAAAAAAAAAAAAACAAGTGTTGGATATGCAAAGATACATCTTCACCATTACTCACCCTTGAGTCAGCCAGAACCCCACAGTCCCAAGAAATCTGGTAACCTCCACATCCTCCCGCATATGTGGCTCACCTTCCCAAGGTAGGCTTCTGCGATTTCCTTCATCTTGGTCAGGACCATGGATGACACCTCCTCTGGATAAAAACTCTTTGTCTCTCCCTTGTATTCTACTTGAACCTTAGGCCTGCCAGCATCATTCACAACCATGAAGGGCCAATGTTTCATATCAGACTGGACAACAGCATCATCAAATCTTCGTCCAATAAGTCGTTTGGCATCTATCAAAGATATCAAATACTAATTGTTACCTTGAATCTCACTGTACATCTTTTCATTAAGAACCCATCATCCTGACTAAATGCCTGTCAAGTTCATATAATTGAATGGATTCAACTTCTGAATACCCATGATACAATTAGATTTTAAAAGGATAATCAAGTTTCCTACAGGTTTTTTCTTATTCTCAAGGACTTCATGGCCGCCTCACACTTAACAGTAACAGCTTCTTAAATTACACACTGCCTAAATCCTTCAATTTCACAGTAAAATTAAAGCTTACCAAAAACCGTGTTGGTGGGATTCATTGCGACCTGGTTCTTTGCAGCATCACCGATCAATCGTTCGGTATCAGTAAAGGCGACATAGCTTGGGGTGGTTCGGTTCCCCTGATCATTGGCAATTATTTCCACCTTTCCGTGCTGGAAGACACCCACACAAGAATAGGTGGTGCCAAGATCAATGCCAACTGCAGGTCCCTTAGACATGGTCGCTAAAGGAGAGGGAGAAAAAAACACGTGGTTAAAAAAAGCGGATTAAGCATTAAGGCATTTACCAAGTAAACGCAACCTGCTATGACCACTCTGAAAATTGTACTTAGCATCTCACCCAAGAAACTGCCCTTGTCAGAAATAATCACGCGGGAGAGTCACAGCAAGCGTAAAGTGCTGCAGTAAGGTTGCCTTGCCAACCGCGGAGGCCACCGCCGACAGAAAAACCAGCAAGGAGGGTCTCTTCTGCGGCATAGCGAACACGTGGTCCAGCGCCCCGGGCTGAACCTTAGCCCTGCCTCCTACCCGTACTTAACGCCGCAAGGCCTGCAAATGTCCGCAAATGCCCTGAAGCCCCCTCCCCCATCTTGGGGGCGAGCCAATGACGACTTCCTCTTTTAAGAACACTGGGTCTTAGAACAAGGAAACTGGGAGCCGCCGACTCTTAAGACGCTGGCTCCACGCCCTATAGACGGGTGCGACCCCTTTCTCACCGCATAGCTTCCCACGCCGCCTTCCCTCCGTGCCCCGCTCCTCTGTCCCTACTGGAACACCGGGCTGCCGCCTTCCCTCGACAACAAAGGCCCCCTAATCCAGGCAAAAGAATTGCCACACAGCCCCTGCCTGAGATGCTCAGAAAGTCCCGAGCCCCCGCAAATCCATGCAGCCTGCAGCGGCCTACATGCTACCAAAAAACCATCGGAAGAAAAAATACGTAGGCCTTACTTACTAAAAGCGTAGGGCCGGCTCTGCTGAAGAAGTCAGCAATCTGGAATGCTGCCGGTGCGTCCAATGAGACCGGTTTCCGCCCGCCGCCCCGTCTCTTATACCCTGCCTCAGAACCTTCCAGAAGGGGTCCACCCCTGCCGGTGCCCATCATATCTTCCTTAGCCAATGGGGGCGCGGCCACCTCCACAAGACCCAATGACGAACCCGGCTCTACCGCTCAGACCTCCCTCTCACGACCGCAGCCCGCCCCGCCTCGCGATGACGTACTCACCGCAGCGTTCTGGAACTTTCATTCTCGCCCCCGCTCTCCGAATGGCCCCGGGGAAAGGGAGGGTGGGGCCGACGGAGCCCGCGCGCGGGAGTCCTCAGTCACCCCTGGCGGAGGGCTGCGGTGGGGAGGAAGGGCGCATCTGCCCCTGCGCATGCGTCCCCAGAAAGCTCAGGCGGAAGGGACGGAAAGAGGGGGAGGAAGCGGGGCGGGCCAACCTGGATCCAGCCAATAACAGCAGCGCGACCCGCAATCCCGCTCATGCGGAACCATGGGAGCTAGAGCGCAGGGCCTGCGGGGAGGGGTCCAGCCGCGGGAGCCGGGGAAAGAAGACGGAAGTGGAGCGAGGACAAGATGGCGGCTAAGGTTGCGCCCCTCCCCCACCACTCTCTTGCCCGACTCCCACCTTGGCCTTATGGGTGATTTTCTAGGACCTCCCGGAGGCCACGCACCCACATAGCCACCGTGGCTCTAGTCTAGGGCTGATCCAGAGCGGCGGAGTCGGACGTTCCTACCCCAGGGCTCTGCGATGGTAACTTGCCCAGTGGCACCCAGATCTAGGGATGGAAGGAGCCGGCCAGCCGCTGTGGCGGAAGGAAGGGAAGTTGCGGGTCTCGCCTCTGCGCAGGGTGCGACAGGTTAGCCGCGCAGGCCCCTAGCACCTCATTTCATGGAAGCTGGAGGCCGGCTGACCCCGACGCAGAGATTGGAGGGGTTCGACTTCTCAACCTCCGGGGTCGGATGCTGTGTCTGAATCCTCAGCGAAATAGATGGCCAAACTCGCTCTTTGGAGCCCTGATGCCTCTGCCGCCCTTAATCTCCCGCCGAAAATAGATGGGGCTCCTCCACCCGCCCGGGCCCCCGCACTTTTCAGTTTCGTTTTTTTTAAAGAAAAACTAGGGAGTTCTCTCCTTGTAAATGATCCAGGCGTTAGGAACCTGGCTCCCGGTGGCCCCGTGCCCTTGTATTTAGACTTCCTGCGCCTCCTGTTCTCAGTAATATGAGGTAATATATTTCCTGCCTTGACTTTCGTCAAAAACTAACCGAGCGACCTGGCAGAGAGGCGTTGAAGATGTTACTGAACGCGTGGAGCGCATAAAACGGTACCTAGAATTTCAAATTGTGGTGCATGGTGTGGTGTTTGGGGCCTTGTTAAGCCTCTCTCACCACGTTGAATGCTTTCCAGTGTGCTCTTTCAAACAGACTGTACTGTTCCTGTTTAGTAGATGAGTGGGCACAAATAGGCGAAAAGGGTTTTTTAAGACTGCCTAGCAGAACTTTCAGTGGTGTGGCTGGAATTAGAGACGTCTCCAGACTTAGAGAGAGGCTGACAGAACGGGGTTACCTTGCCCTTGTCAAAGCCAGTAAAGCCTAGAGATAGAGTCGAATATTGGATCAAAGGATTTTCTTTCTGTATTTGCCTTCTGGAGGGAAATGTGGGCTTGAGTCCATGGAGGTACACACCTAATTTCTCCCCATTTTTCAAGGAGCTCCTTTTATATGATGCTTTCATGGGGGTACAATGTGCCTTCATTTGTTATTCAATCATCAAGACAGTTCTCTGAGATAATAGCATTCGTTGCTGTGTTAGGAGAGAAATGAGGTTCAGAGATGTTATTTGTGGGAAGTTAAACAGCTGGCTGAGCTAGAGTGGAGCCTAGCTCTTAATTCCAGATTATTTGGTGTTTTTAAATTAGTAATTTCCTTCCTGGAAGCTCATGTAACTCGAACTGCAGAAAGCACAAGATGTGTGCTGAGGCAGGCTTTTTTTCAATTTTATCATCTGCAGACTTCCTCTCCCCACCCAACTTATCAAGTACAATGTGAACCACACCCTACGTTTTGCAGGTTTTTAAACTTAGCTCTGAACTACCTGCAATATATGAAGCAGTGGAAGATAGAATGAAGGCTCAACTCCACGGGTTTGGGGAATTGCGCCCAATAGCAGTGATTGCAGAAAGCAGAGCAGATAAGCTTCCTTTATGGTCTCTGGTCATTTTCAAAACATGTTCAAGGATTCAAAGACTTCGTTTTAACTAGAATGAGTCACAGTTTATGTATTTAAAGTTCAGATTATGATAAATGTCCTGTCTCCACCTCTTTAAAATGCACAAGGCTTCAAGGACTACAGTCAGTACTGGAGTCTGAACCCTAGGGCTTCTGGCTGGGGAAGAGGGTTATGATCTACATTTTTTGAGTGCCTGTCACAGGCCAATCATTATTCTAAGGGCTTTGTATATATTACCTCATTTAATTTGGTAACTTTTCCCCCCCAGATTTGTTTGAACCCCTTAGTGTGTCCTTTTTTATTGGTACTTCACCTTGGCATAAAATATTGCTTATTAAATATTATTTGTTATTTTGATTAAGTCCTTAAGGGCAGAAACTGTCATGAACTTTGTCATAACTTTGCATGTCCAGGACTACTTAGTATCTTGCCTTGTGAGAAAAAAGTGCTTGATTTATTTGTGACTAAAATCAATAAATAATACATCATATGCAGTCTGAGTTCTTCTTTTCTTCACTTGGCAGCAAGCTAATAAACAAATTTCCAGTGCAGATTATATGAGCTTCAACCTCCCCTATAATGTCACCTTCACTTATTTATTTTTAAATTGCTGACACAGATGCATCAGTAATAAATATTTGGTTTTCGTGATCAAACACAATCCCATTGACAAGGCAACTTGAAGTTAAAATTGAAATATAAACAGCTTAACACCGGAAATCAAGCAAAATTATATGTCTTTTTGCAATGGCAGTTTTGAAATTCTTTTTATACAGTGTTAACAAGAAAGGCATCATTTAATTATTTTACAATTTTAAGTTTAGTGTATATATATTTTATTGAAATGGCTATTCTCTAAACATCCACATCATTCCATCTGTATCTTCTTTCTACAAATACCTTTTCTTCTACCCTCTATTTTATCTTTTTGTTTTATATTAAAGAATCGAATGTATTTGACTTGCAAGGTTAACGGAATATGGTTTGACACCAGTAATGGTTCAAACTTTATTTTAAACCCGAGCCTGTCATATCTGAACCCAAAAGCCTGACTGAAAGAGAAGCAAGCACACCATCACTATTAACACTTCAGTATCTTATCTCAGAATCTTCAATTCCTAGAATTTCTGATTTCAGGTAATAATTTGTGGCATTTCTGTAGATCTCCAGTGTGAATAGATTTCCAAAATACGGATATTCAACTGGTATTTTAGTCTTCTAATAACTAACCTGTTTAAACCTTTTCATGCAAAAGGGACTGACTCCTACCTGCAGAGGCATAGGCAGGAACCCTTAGGTTCAAAGGTAATGAATAATGATAAGAGCAAATTGCTAGTGATGGCACTGCTGCAGCTGCCACAGAATACTCAGTTTGGCTCAGATACTCTTGGAATGAGAATTCTCTGAATTACATAGCAGAATTGATATGTCGCCTGGACACCACACAACCAGAATAAGTTTGTGGAGTAAATAAGAAATTTATATCTTACAAGGAGGCAGTGTTAGTGTAAGAAGCATTCCAAATATGCCAGCCCTCTTAAACTAATGGCAGACGTTCTTTGCTTCCTCAGTGTCTCATTTCCCAACTTTTTTTGGCGGAGCTGTGCTGCTTGTGGACTCTTAGTTCCCTGGCCAGGGATTGAACCAGCACCCTTGGCAGTGAAAGCATAAAGCCCTAACCACTGGACTGCAGGGAATTTCCCCCAACTTTTTTTTTTAGAGGAAGACAAAACTCAAAATGAAACTTAGTCAAGGGTAAAACCCGCCTCTTAAAGGACTTTAGAAATGCATTTGTAGTTTGTGAGAATTAGAAGTAAAAATGAAAACAAAAATGGGACAAAATCCTAGGTCAACTTTTCCCCTTTAAGCACCTGATTCCCATTTTAGAAACAGGGCTTTCATCGGGACTTTCCTGGTGGTCCAGTGGTTAAGACTCCTTGCTCACAATGCAGGGGGTACAGATTTGATCCCTGGTTGGGGAACTTAGATTCCCAAAACAAACAGGGATTTCATCACCACATATAGCACTATTTTTCCTTTCTCATAGCCTGCTGCCTTTTTAACAATGTTTAATTATTTATTACTTCTGGCTGTCCCACTCACCTACCAGGACTGTAGTTCCCTGACCAGCGACTGAAACTGCACCCTTGGCAGTGAAAGCAAAGAGTCCTAACCACTGCCCTGCCAGGGACTTCTTGGCCTTTTAATAATAAACATTTTGCTCTACCAATGGTGACCTGTTGACATTTGCTTTAGAGTCTTTGAAGGGCTATTTCAGGTTTGGCATTCTTGCCAAAGAATGAATTGTAGGATGAATTTGACTAGCAGAGTAGTCAAAACTATTAAAAAGGCAAGTTATTGTATGGGAGGCTGCTTTCTTTTTATTTCACAGACCCCACCTTTCTTCTCTCATGAGTCAGCTCTTGTGAGAGCTATTCTGGTGAATCATTTCCGCGAATATTTCCAAGATGCTGACAATATTTAACAGGCACTAACCCAGATCCCCCTGCCACCCACTAGTTATCCTCACCATCTCTTCCCTAAATGTTCATTTCCTTTCCTTCCATCCTAGAGTTAGGCTTCCTTACAGGCTAAACTGGGAAAGGACTGAATTTCTGTCTGTCTCAGCCTCTCAGGAGGGAATAGTTTGATGTCTATGCAGTGCCACCAGGAGATGTTGACAATCCCTGATCTCTCATAATTTAAGGCCTAGAGTCAATAAAAGTCCCCCGTTCACATCCTTCTCCTGAAAGGAAAGAAATGGAGGAAACTCCCAAGTTTGGTGCAGTACTGAACTTCTGATGACACTCCTTGACATACTAAGAGAAAACTGATCTAATCTCCCTTTCTGGTCTACTCAGTCTTGAAATTCTGATTTCATACGTTCGCAGAAAGAAGAGACTGTAATGGTTTGTTGGATAATCTTCCAGCATCCTGAAAAGACCTTTTCTCTCAAAGACTTCCTTCTAAGGAGACTGTTAAATGTTAAAACACCTAGTTTTCTTGCTTCTTAGATACCCAGCAGGAAATCCTTAGAGACATCCACTTTGAGGGAAAAGCCACAATAATTCCAGCATATATTTCTGATATTTGTCAGTGGCCCTCTGAACATAAAAATGGAAAGTTATTCACAGTCCCTCATTACACGTTTTGAACTCCTTTTTTAGTTCTTTTATGGTTCAATATAAGTAGGAAGATTGACAGTGGATTATTGGTGTTCAACCAGTAAGTCGTGGAAAAATTCAGTCATTCTCCATCTCCCACTATTTCAACTCCTCTTGAAATTAATACCCAAACTTTGTGGTACATGAAGTCAAGTCAGGATAGAAGAGACATGTTTCCTTTTCTGGAGTTTCTCATGGTGCAAATAGGTGTAATATAAGGCTGTAGGTTCTGCTTGACTCTGAATAGTCATAATAATTCAGTAGGTTTGCAGAAATGCATAGAAAATTTATGAACAACACCTCGTTTCTTGACAATGGTGAGTCAACGTGTTGAAATAAAACTGCCCAAGTGAGAAGTTCTAAGTGTGTTCACTTCCCCTTTCCCCAACTCTCTCACCATGGCTCCTGGTCCCCAAACACCCAGATTTGGGCCCCCATCCCCCCCCCCCCCCCACTTTGGTCTAAAGGCACAGTGAGGTGCCTTTTTGGAGATGATCAGCTTACATCCTTTTCCTCGTTTGGTGTCATGTAAGAAAAGTGTTCATTTGAATCTGTTCCGTGCAGTGGTCGCTGCTACTTAAATGACCCTTCGTTGGGCTCGAGGCGGGTCGTGTGGCTGGTGACTGAGCGGCGATGACCAGAAGAGTCCTGACGCCTGGGAAAAGCCGGCGAGTCAAGTCCACTCTAACTCAGACAGTTTGGAAGGCTCTGCTCTGGCTGGGGATCGTGCTGGGGGTGTTTTCTGCTTTGGTCAGGGTAGCGTGGGGGGCTTTCTTTGGTTCAGAACCTCTGGCCTCCGGCCCCAGCGGGCCGTAGACGTGGGCGGCCAGCCCCGGCCGGCGCGCCGCCTCGGCGCACGGGGTACGCTGGCTGCGGGAGCCGCTGTTGGCGGTGGAGCGCGTGGAGGAGGAGCCGGAGCGAGAGCTTCGCGAGCCCGAGGAAGAGGAGCTGGGCTTCACCAGGCGGGCTTTCGGGGCTTCCGCATCTTCCCTGAAGGGGAAAAACACCAAAGATAGATTTTAGGATCACAGGATTGTGAAAGTTTCCGCTCTGGCTGAGGCTGCCCCATCCATCAACTCCTCAAGCTGAAACCTCGAGTTACCACTTAGGGAAATATGGACTCTCCCTGCATCCTGAGCCCTCACGTGGGCCCAGGCGGATGTGCATCCCCAAGGTCAACCCTGTGACTGGGGCGCGGGGTGGGGGTCCGGGAACTCCCCACCTGGTGTCCACACAGCACTCCCCTCGACTCGGAGTCTGCCTGCAGAGGCTCTTTCAAGGGCCATGAATGGGCTAGGCCCATTCCTTTATTGTATGGCTTTTATAAGTGGAAGGCAATCAGAAGTAACGTGAAGTTTATCTATTAAGTCTCTGTTGCAGATAGTTTCACAAGACAGTCAAGGTAAACCGTCCTTCTGCCCCTGGGCTGCAAGTCCTTACCAACCATAATAATCCTTGTAACAGATTCAAGGTTATGAGGAAATGGGACAGTTTTGTTGGCTGGTCATTATGGAGCTGGCCCTAGGAAGGTAGCCTAGGTGCAGAAGGGGATTCTGTGGGAGATTTACCGAATTTCATTTGGTCTCTCTTCTTCCTCATATCTCTTTTTGTCTTTCCGTCGGATCAACAGCCACACCAAGAGGAAAATCAGCAGGGCTCCGGCCACCATACCTGTCACTGCTCCCGCAATCATGCCCACGCTCTGCACATCTGTTTTCTCAGAAACAAAGCAAAACCAAACATAAGTTATGCAATGCTGCTGCTAAGTCACTTCAGTCGCGTCCGACTCTGAGCGACCCCATAGATGGCAGCCCACCAGGCTCCCCCATCCCTGGGATTCTCCAGGCAAGAACACTGGAGTGGGTTGCCATTTCCTTCTCCAATGCGTGAAAGTGAAGTCGCTCAGTCATGTCCGACTCTTAGCGACCTCATGGACCGCAGCCTACCAGGCTCCCCCATCCCTGGGATTCTTCAGGCAAGAGTACTGGAGTGGGGTGCCATTGCCTTCTCCGAAGTTATGTAATACCTAGACTTTAAATACATAAAGCTTTGGATGAGTATTTCCAGATCTTCATATCTGTCTCCCTGAGTTCCCCACTTACCTTCTCTGGGTGTGTATGACTATCCCTCCTGCTATCGATGGGGAGCAGGAGAGCCACCCTAAAATATGCCTTGTTGACATTAGGATTATTTGGGGCTGATTAGGTTTTTTAATATTTGTTATTTATTTGGCTGCGCCGGATCTTAGTTGTAGCATGCAGAATCTATTAAATAGTTCCCTGGTCAGGGATGGAGTCTGTGCCCCCTGCATTGGGCACAGAGTCTTAACCACTGGGCCTCCAGGGAAGTCCCTAAACTGATCATTTTTGAGCAACAGCAAACACTAGAGAAGCTCTGAAAACAGTAGAAGTTACCCGCTGTAAGGGAAATTTGCATTTATAAAGGAAACCTCTGTTTGGTTCCCTCATGGATAAAATAAATTTCTTTAGGGGGCTGTAAAATTCACACATACTTGTAAATTTAGAGTTAGCTGCAACTGTTGAAATAGTCCTTGGCAACTACTGAATTTATTTCAGTGATAACCACGTCCTTCTGGAGATGAAGCTTTTGACCAGACTCTTACCTGTGATTAAAAATGTTTTACAGTGAACCACAGCGCAGGGACAAAACCACACCAACACTTTGGGTACTTACACCGCACGGTCACTCGCACCACACAGCTCTCCTTCCCAGCCTCATTGCCGGCTGTGCACTGGTAGAGCCCGGAGGAGGACATGGTGAGATTCTGCAGCAGGACGCGTCCAGGGTGGTTGTAGTCTATACAAGCAGAAAGATGACCGTGATCCCCCAGTGACAGGTCTGTATTTATCGTCTACTTTATTGTGTCACTGACCTAAGATCCTATGATACAGTTTGCCAAGGATGAGGTGATAGAATTGATCCAGAATGTGGGAAGAAAGGTGGTGAACATTCTTTTAAACTGCAGTGCGCCCTCAAAAGTCACAAAAGATTCTGAACATTTAAGGGATACTAAACACAATAATTAGAATGGATTTATAGAGTACATTTATTCCTAATCTCCTTGCCACTTTTATTTTTGCCCTTTGGGGAAAGAAAAGACAGATATTTTTCTGTTCCCAGTTAGGCGTGAAAAATAGAAACAGTGAGGTTCAGCAGTGTATTCAAGATCCTTGTGAGGTGCTGACAAAACCAGATTCAGAATTCATGGAGAGAGGACTAACTGTCCTGTTGTCTCCGTGGACCTGTGAAAAGATGACTTACCGATCTTAGATTTGGGAGGCAGACGTTCATCCTCTCCCCCCTTCTCCTGGACTCGCTGCCAGGAATACACAATGGGCTCTGTGCCAGAGGATGACTCACACTGCAAAGTCAGGTCACTTCCTTCTGTCAGCTCTCCTTCCAATTCACACTTGGGCTTTGATGGTCTCACTAGCAAAAAAAAAAAGAAGTCAAAGATTCCCCGGCACCCCTGAACAACATCCTGTTGACTTGTTTTTCCTCCAAATGGTCAAGTTTTGAGTGTGGATTTAATAGTTCTTTGTTACCTATCATGCTTTACATCTCACTCCCCAAAATATACCCACTTCCATCCCCTGCACACATATACAGCCAATTCCAGCTGTTTCCAGTGTTGCTGATGTAATTTAGAGAGGTTGCCTCAGAAACTCCCTCATCACTTCTCAAAGAAAAAAATGTTTTGATCCTTTTTTCTAATTCCTGGGGCCCTACTTGGACTCGGTGGGACTCACTATGGGCCCAGGAATCTGCATTATTTTTGGGGGGCCATGCTGCCAGGCTTGTGGGATCTTAGTTCCCTGACCAGAATTGAGCCTGTGCCCCCTGCAGTGGATGCTCGGAGTCCTAACCACCGGACCAATGGAGAATTCCAAAAAACCTTTTTTTTTTTTTTCCCAAAAAACCTTTTATAATTGGAAATTTTAGGAAAGTTGAGTGTGATTTTACTTTATGTTTTTAAATATTTATGTATTTGGCTGTGCTGGGTCTTAGTTGTGGCACATAGGATTTAGTTCCCTGACCAGGGATCAAAGCCAGGCCCCTGCACTGGGAGCAAGAAGTCTTAACCACTGGACCACCAGGAAAGTGCCAGTGTGATTTTATTAACACTGAAACAGGGACAGAAGTTCATGAACTTGGAAGCAGTTAAGAAGAAGTTAGACTCTTTGCTGTGTCACAAAACAAAGAAATGGATTTGAATCAGATCTGAGAGATTTGTTTCACTATGAGGATACTACTTAAACTTGAGAGGACATTTAACTTTTGTAATGAGCTACATCAATGGCTCAGCGGATAAGGAATCCGCCTGCAACACAGGAGACACAGGAGATGTAGGTTTAATTCCTGGGTCAGGAAGATCCTCTGCAGGAGGAAATGGCAACCCACTCCAGTATTCTTGCCTGAAAAATCCCAAGGACAGAGGAGCCTGGTGGGTGCATGGGGTCACAAAGAATCAGGCACAACTGAATGACTAAGCACAGCACAATGAGCTACCATGGAAAATTGATTCTCTTCTTTCATTATGGCTAAAATACAAAATATACACGCTTTTCCCCAGGGAACTGGACTAGGTGATGTCTGTACAATACGATGTATTGGGGGCTTCCCTGGTGGCTCAGTGGTAAAGAATCCTCCTGCCAATGCAAGAGGCATGGCTTCGATCCCTGATCCGGGAAGATCCCACATGCCTCGGATCAACAAGCCGTGTGCCACAACTACTGAGCCGGTGCTCTAGAACCCAGGAGCTGCAAGTACTGAAGCCCTCGCGCCCTAGAGTCCATGCTCTACAGCCAAAGAAGCCACTGCAATGAGAAGGCCACACACCAAAACTAGAGAGTAGCCCCTATTTGCTGCAACTGTAGAAAAATCCACACAGCAACGAAGACCCAGCACAGCCAAAAATAAACAAAGAAAATAATTTTTTAAAAGTATGAAATATTGAAGATGTTTCTACCACTGTGATGCATTTGCCTATCCCTTATTAATATGATGTAGGCACTTACTGGGGCACTCTCTCTTACCTAAAACTTTTAAGATGACGTAGCTCCACACATAGCGCCCTGAATTCTTCACCTTGCAGGTGTACCGGCCCTCATCACTGGGCTTCAGAGGCTCAATCTGCAGGGAGGCATCTCCTGCCAGGAAATTGGAAGCGAAGGCCACTCGGCCCTTCTGTTCCTCAGTCAAGTTATTGTAGACGTGATGGCTGGAGTAAGTGATCACCTGTGGGACAGACAGAGGCAGAGTCACGCTGTGTGGCTCTCAGCCTCCCCTCCTCCTACGGGCAAGATGAGGAAAGGAAGTGGAGCAGAGCAGTCAAGCCTGGGGCTGAGTCCAGGAGACCTCTGCTCTAGACAAAATTAGATACACTATGTTTGTCTAGGCCTTCCTTCTCCTAAGAATAACAGCTCCTTATATTTGTGTAGCCTTTTAACTATAAAGTAGTAATTGTTCCATTAAATGCTCAGAACATTTCCATTTTAGAGGTAAGGAATTTTATTTTTATTTTTAAAATTTCATATGCATTTTTTTTATTGAAGTATAGTTCGTTTACAATATCATGTTAGTTTCAGGAAGTACAGCACAGTGATTCAGTGATTTATATAATATATAAATGTAATATATAGATTTATATAATATATATATTCAGTGATTTTATATATATAATCATATATATATTTTATGTATAAGAGTGTGTGTGTGTTCAGTCGCTTCAGTCGTCTTCGACTCTGTGTGACCCTATGGACTGTAGCCCACCAGGCTCCTCTGTCCATGGGGATTCTCCCGGCAAGAACACTGGAGTGGGTTGCCATGCCCTCCTCCAGGGGGTCTTCCCGACCCAGGGATCGAACCCAGGTCTCTTATGTCTCCTGCATCGGCAGGCAGGTTTTTTACCACTAGCACCACCTGGGAAGCCCATATTTTATGTATATAAAATATATATTTATATAACTTAATAAATATATATAATGTGGGCTTATATATTATATACTTATATATATAAAAAATCTCCTTCAGATTTCCCTATAGGTTATTGCAAAATACTGAGTATAGTTCCCTGTGCAGTAAGGGATTTTAAATTTGAATTACAGACTCTAGTTCTCACAGTTGAGCCCAGGAAAGAAGTAAATGCACAGAATGGTCTCCAGAGTTGACTCTGAGGGAAATGGAGAGAATGGAAGCTAGGGAGGGGAGGAGTCTTACCTTTCCCCTGCATACCTTTCTTCCTCACTTTGCATTTCCTACCACTTGCTCATGATCTGGTCAAGGTACACACACTCCTTGTGCTAAGTGCTTTTACATCTAGTTTATTTCTCACACAGTTTTTCCAAGCAAGCGTTATTTGTCCCCATTTTACAGGCAGGTAGCAGAACCAGGGTTTCAACGTGGCCATCTGAAGCCATTCTTTTTTTTTTTTTTGAAGCCATTCTTTTTACTGTTCTGGTTACCACGATTACCTCTCCTTTCCCCACCCAAATTCATTTCACTGCTCATAAACTGCTCTTCCAGAAAGTCTGGAAATGAGGGAGAAAATGTGAAACAAAAAGATGTGTTTTGCCTTTACGAAAGTTCCGAGTCCAGCTGAAGTTAAGGAATAGAAGTTAATGTTACAGTCCAGGTCTGATACTGAGGGAATCATTGGTGACTTTCCTTCTTTTTGACTTCACTGTGGATTAGTAAGAGTAAGCTAGGTGGGAAGAAACTATGTCTTTTCCTTCCATAAAATACACATGTGCTTCATGTCATTGTTTTCACTGCTAGGGAGACCAAAGTTTAGATTTCCCCAACAGAAAAAAAATCATGATTTTTCCTGAATTTTCATCTGCCTGCATCATGACCTGTACGAGGGCTTACCTTGTAGCTCAGTCAATAAACAGTCTGCCTGCAATTCAGGAGACCTGGGTTGGATTTCTGGGTCGGGAAGATTTCCCCTGGAGAAGGAAATGGCAACCTACTCCAGTATTCTTGCCTGGAGAATCCCATGGACAGAGGAGCCTGGCAGGCTACAATCCACGGGGTCACAAGAGTCGGACACAATTGAGCGAAGAAGCACACAGCATCATGACCTGTAGTTCTTGAAACATTTCCTGGTTCTGTTATCCATCACCTCCTGGGTTGTTTTTATTGCTGTTTTTTTTTTTTTAGGCCGAGCTATGCAGCATGTGGGATCTTGGGCCTCTGACCAGGGATCAAATCCATGCCCCCTGCATTGAGAGCACAAAGTCTTAACCACTGTACCACCAGGGAAGTCCCCATCACCTCCTACTAATCACAAAAACCATGCTGATCTTGTCTTCCATTATGCCCTTGCTGCCACTTAGCAATCATATTCCTAAACTTACTTGATTTAAACATCAGCAAACATTTATGGAATGACTGCTCCCCACCAGGTCAGGAGGAGGGTATTCAGATGAAGTAAAACTCTCTTCTGATCTTCAAGTAATTTATAATCCAGTGGGATTAACAAGGAGAGAAGTATAGACATAGAAAAAGGAATGACTAACTTGAAATAGTATCAAGAGAGAATGTTCCCAGAAAAGTCGGTGGCATTTGAGTTAGGCTTTGAAAGATGAGTAGGCCAAGAGATGAGAGAGGCAGAGCAATGATTGCCAGAGGGTGCATTCCAAACACAGGGAACAGCACTGGAAAAAAAAAAAAAAAAGCAAGCACATGGGAGTCCCCTAAGCACATTTCTGGCTTCAGCTGTTCCAAACTGTTTCACTCTAAGCCCTGAACCCTGTTGTCAATCATGTGACGCTCTGCAGTTCAGGAAATGCCTTCCTGAAAAGACCGGGAGCCATCCAACAAAATGGCCATAGATTCTCTCACCATTATATTAGAACATTTCAGCATCATCCATTTTGCCCTTACCACCTCTCTGAAAAAAAAGTGTTTTCTTCTTTCTCTGTATGTTCTTTTTCTTCACCAAATATTTACTGAGTGCCCACATCAGGTACTTTGCCAGGCTCTGGAAAACAATCATGAATAAGACATAGTTCCTACCCCGAGAGCCTCACAGTCTTTTGAGGGACAAAATGCCAGTGAATCAAGTAAAAGAAAATTAAGGTAATAGATAATATGACTTAAAATGTTTTCAGTATTTGATTTTGTCCCCTCACTTCAACCAATACAACTATTGTGATAATTCTGACATCCTTATCTCTATTGCTAACACATTTTTAAAAATATGTATTTTTATTTATTTATTTGGCTGTACCAGTTCTTAGTTGCAGCATGTGAACAGTCAGCTGTGGCACGTGGGATCCGGTTCCCTGATTAGGCATCGAACCTGGGCCGCCTATATTGGGAGCGTGGAGCCTTAGCCACTGGACCACAGGGAAGTCCAGACACCAATACATTTTTGAGCTCCATTTTTATACTTCCAGCTGTCTGGCTACTATAGATGTCTGTCCTCTCCAAACTACCCTACATAATAATGTATTAATAAGCTTTTTGTTGTTGTTTAGTCACTCAGTCGTGTCCAACTCTTTGCAACCCCATGGACTATAGCCCGCCAGGCTCTTCTGTCCATGGGGACTCTCTGGGCAAGAATACTGGAGTGGGTTGCCAGTCTCTCCTCCAGGGGATCTTTCTGACTCAGGGATCGAACCCACGTCTCCTGCATGGCAGGCAGGTTCTTTACCGCTGAGCCCCCTGGGAAGCCCCAAATAATCCCTATTCATTATTTTAAACCCCAAGTTAATGTTAAGTTTCCTTATGAAAACATCCCTAATATGACACAAGCTTAGAATGGTCTCTGCTGTCATCCATAGCATGTCTTGGTACCATTTTTATGTGAGGAAAAATTGTGAAAGTCAAGATGTTAGGCAGACAGTTTGCTGGGTCCCCTTTCTGTAATTCTGGGCATTGTCTGGAAGATCCTTCAGGCCATTCTGATTTTATTTATTTATTTAACTTAAAAATAATTATATTATTTATTTAGTTTTGCCTGGGCTGGGTCTTTGTTGCTGTGTGGGCTTTAACTCTAGCTGTGGAGAGTGAGGGCTGCCGTCTAGTTGCAGTACACGGGCTTCTAATTGTGAATGCCTTCTCTTGATGCAGAGCATGGCCTCTAGGGTGGTCAGCCTTCAGTAGCTGTGGCTCTCGGGCTCTAGAGCACAGGCTCAGTAGCTGTGGCGCACAGGCTTAGTTGCTCCTCAGCATGAGGGATCTTTCCAGCCCAGGGGTCAAACCCGTATCTCCTGCATTGGCAGGTGGATTCTTTACCACTGAGCCACCAGGGACGCCTCATACTGATTTTATGTATGTCTGTTGTCCAGTTTTGCAACCCTGCAATCGTCTATTTAATAAACACTAATTGAAACATACTCTACACTTGGCACTATTCTAGAGATGATAACAATACAAAGAAATGAGTTTTATAATTTTGGGGACCAGGACATGCCACCTCCAAATATGTCACTTTGCATATGCGCAAGGATTAACTTCAGCTGAATGCACTTGAGTTCCTGAAATCCCTTATCTGCCTAAAAGCAGAGCCTCCCCAAAGAATCTGAGTGTCCCTAAATCCCCTTTCCCAGGGCAACTCTAATCTTCCCTTCTGGGAGAGCAGAGGTGGGCATCTCACCCAGACTATGTCACAAACCAGCATATCTCCCATCTGTTCTTCTAAGTGTCCATTTGCTCTTCCATAAGTGCCCTTTCTACTCCTCCCTTCCCCTACTAAATTAGGTAAACATACAGAGCCCTAGTTCTAACCACCTCTTTGAGTTACTCATCACTGGGTATACCCAGGTGTTATTTACACAATACTGTGCTTTTTTCTTGTTAACCTGCCTTTTTTCAATCTAACTGACAGTGCCCCAGCCTGAACACTTAGGTGAGTAGAGGGAAAAACGTAATTTTTCCTGCCCTAGTTTTCCCCGGTGCCTCAGCAGTAAAGAATTCGCCCACAATGTGGGAGAGGCCGGTTCAATCCCTGGGCGGGGAAGATCCCCTGGAGAAGGAAATGGCAACCCACTCCAATATTCTTGCCTGGAGAATCCCATGAACAGAGGAGCCTGGCAGGCTACAGTCCTTGAGGTCGCAAAAGAGTCAATCACACCTTTGTGACTAAACAACAACAGTTTTAAAAGACAGCTTTTTCTTTTTCCAAAAAAAAAAAAAAAAAAAAGGTAAAAATCATGATGCTCATATACAAAGAGAATAAACACATATCAAAATGTTTAACTCATTCATTCATGATGGAACCAGAAAGCTGTCACAAACAAGTTCAAAGGAGAATTGGACTAAAGAGATTTACATTCTCCTTTGGACAAAATTCATTTGCAAGTCTGTAGACAGGAACCATCTTCATCCTATGGATAGGAAACTTGGCATCACTATCAGCATTCCACGAGGTAATTTCTATTTCTACAGAAGTTAATACAAGAGGAAAATTAGACCCTAATTCATCTCCAGAAAACCTGGACTCTAAGCATAAAGCTGACATTCAGGAGACACTTCCCTATGGTGTATTACAGGGAAGGGGCAGGTTTTCAGGCTCAGGCAGGGAGAAATTCACTTCAGTAGGACAATAAAGGGAATTAGATCCCCTGAAGGCTGTTTCCTGTTTTGGTGCATTCCCTGTCCTCCTACAGCTGCCTCCCTTAGGGTGTGGTCTCCAGGTTCAACTTGCTGAGTCTCTACATTAGAGAACCTGAAAGGCTACTGAGAACAGCACTGTGGGACTGTCTCCTTCTTGTTGGAATGAGGGTGGAGGGGGAATTGAGACAGCTTCATTAGGACAGCACCATCCAGCTTCTCCCTAAGGCTGAGGTGAACTCTGCAAAGACTTTTTAAAGCAAACTGGGAGAATTCCCTGGAGGTCCAGAGGTTAAGGCTCCAAGTTTCCACCACAGAAGACATGGGTTTGATCCCTGCTTGGGGAACTAAGATCCTGCTAGCTGAGCGGCACAGCCAAAAAAACATAAAGCAAGTTGGCAAGCATGGCCAGTTAGAGAATATTTAGGAGAGTGAAGAGAGGGTAGGAGGAAGAGGAGTTGTCCTCCATGGGTAAGGCTGGGCCTGTGACTAGAGACTGGGTGAGTCACTGGTGAACTCAGGGTGACCACAGACCTGGAGGAGCCCATGGAGCACTGGGGGCAGGGAAGCTGCTACAGGAGAGCTAATTCTCATTCTCATTCCAGTAGAGGCTGTCTCCCCACCCCTGCTTGAAAACTTCCACCCCCACCCCACACTTACCCCCTAGGGAGGGGTCTCCTGAACACTGCTTTCAAGCTGAGGAACATTCTGGAAAGTACAGGAACTGCATGATTTCCATCAAAGGTCCGGTATTTACTCCCAGGCAGAGGTTTTATCTTGAATGCCTACATTCTTTTCCACAGAAGCTGCAAGCCATGGGGAGGGGCAGAGGGCTTTAACTCTGGTTCAGATCTGAACTCTGAAATCCATCTTGGGCAAAGCCTTCACTGTTGAAAGTCTGAAAGGTTTAGAATCCAAGTTTTCTAGAGATGGAGGTCTAATTTTCCTCATGCATTAAAAGAACTATTGTAACAATCCTTACCTTACCGACCTCCCAGGCTTATAACAAGATTTAAATTTAAAAGACAGCTTTTGGGCAAGGACACAGTTCTTTCTGGCGATGATCATTTAGATTTATAGCACAAATTTGGCTTCCCTGGTGGCTCAGATGGTAAAGAATCTACTGGCAATGCAGGAGACACAGGTTCGATCCCTGGGTCAGGAAGATCCCCTGGAGAAGGAAATGGCAACCCACTCCAGTATTCTTGCCTGGGAAACCCCATGGACAGAGGAGCCTGGTGGGCTATAGTCCATGGGTCGCAAGAGTTGGATACAACTCAGCGACTAACCCACCAGTGGTTAAGAATCTGCCTGCCAATGCAGGGGACATGGGTTCAATCCCCAGTCCAGGAAGATTCCTCACGTCTGGGAGCAACTAAACCTGAGTGCCACAACTACTAAGCCTGGGCTCTAGAGCCCAAGTGCTGCAACTACTGAAGTCTGTGCACCTAAAGCCTGTGATCCACAACAAAGAAGCCACCGCAATGAGAAGCCCATGCGTCACAACAAAGAGTAACCCCCAGTCACCTCAACTAGAGAAAGCCTGCGTGCAGCCATGAAGACCCAGCGTAACCAAAAGTTAAAAAGAAAAAAAAATCTGATTGCTTATGATCCACTACTGAGTCCTAATGTGAAAAGATGCTATACCAGGGACAGTGATGGAGAGAGTTGGCTGGGAAGTCAGTAGTCTTCTGTATTCAAAAGGGAGCTTCTCCACTTGCTGCGTGCCTTGGTTCAGCTAATGAACTTTGCTAATCCCTCAGGTCCTCAATGGTGACAGGGGGACAAGCTACTTCACAGGATTTTGGGGGGAATGAGATAGTAAGCCCTCATGATCACTTTTATTAGATGGATCCAGGCATCTAGGAAGCCCCTAAGGTTTCCAAGTTGTTCAGCCCGTGCATTCTATTCATTTGTATAGGGAAGCTCCCCTGGCTAAAAACCTCCACTGGTTCCCTCACCTGTGGTCTATATCAAGCTGTGGTCCACAGCTTGACCCTCTGAATGTGGCCCCTAAGGCCAGTGCAGCCTGGACCACATCTCAGCTTTGGCCCCTGCCCTCGGATCTCTGAATAGCCTAATCCCCAAACTCGAGTCCTGTGATTCTGAACAGTGTCCTCTGATGTGTCTTTGTCTTGGATCATAAAGTTTCCTCCTTCTGAAATGCCTTTCCTTTTATTTTCATCTAAACACCACCTCTACAGGTCTCAAGATCAAGCATGAGGGTCACCTTCTGTGTATACGAGCTTTTCTTGTGTATCACTTTTCCCTCCCTCTCCCCTAGTTCCTGTCATATATATATATATATATGACATATAGGCTTCCCCAGTGGCTCAGCAGTAAAGAATCCACCTGCCAATGCAGGAGCCACAGGAGACTCGGGTTCGATCCCTGGGTCAGGAAGATCCCCTGGAGGAGAGTATGGCAACCCAATCCAGTGTTCTTGCCTGGAGAATCTCAGGGACTGAGGAGCCTGGCGGGCTATAGTCCATAGGGTCACAAAGAGTCAGACATGACTGAAGTGACTGAACACAAATATATATTTGACCACACCCTGCAGCATATGGGATCTTCCACACCGGGGCTTGAACCCATGCCCCCTGCAGTGGGAGCATTGATTTTTAACCACTGGACTACTGGGGAAGTTCCTGTCCTAATAGTAAATGAAGAAAAAAGAGATAACTACAGGTAAATATTTAACATCTTTGGAAAGCAGAGTGTATACAACTTCAAAATAATCTTAATATAATTAAATGAGCCTTATTTAATATGAGAATTTCAAAACACTTTTGACAGGGTTGGGGTTCAGCTACAGCCTTGCAATTTGGCTTTCTTTTTTCAGACATACAGTGAATATCAGATGCTTGTGTGCCTCTCTGTTTTATTTTGTTTTTAATTCTAAGGAACATGGTGCTGAGACTAAGCCAAGGGTCAATAGGAGTGTGATGGGGGAACAGTGAATATAAATCTAACCCTTCTGCAAACAGATTAAATATATGAATTGCAGCTGTTGTGGGACTGTGTCTCATGACATTCCTGGTGTCCTGCTCCGGATGTGTTTTTAGTGAGACAAGGCAGGACAATTTGTTAGGACTCAGATGGAACAGATGGATCAGCTCAACCTTCTGGCAGTTGCTCTGCTGCTCCAGGTCCAACGTAGCAGTTGTGAAACTGCCCTGAAGGAGATGGAGGTAAGTCCCTCTCTCCGTATTTTAGATCAAGATTTTTCTTGCTCAAAGCCAAAGAGAAAGGGGAAAGGGTGAAAGAGTGGCCAAGATAGTTGGCATGGGAGATTGAGCATCTCTGTCCTAATTTTTCCATCTGAAAAAATACAGGGGAAAAGTGTGTGTTGTGAGCTCCTGACTCTTCTTCTGAGCACTCTTACTTTGGAAATTCAACCAAGTTTCCATCCTAGAACCATGAGGAATGCTCCAGAATCCTAGTGACCCTACTGTCTAGGCTGAAATTCAAATATTCCTGAGGCTGCCTACCCACCCCTAAATGTTTCCTGCATATCTGAGAGTCCTAGACAAGAGGGATGCAACGTTTCTGCTCAGATGAAAGTGCAAAGCTGACCTTGGGATCTAGGTCATTGGCTAGCCTATTTTTAAGCACCTCATCCAGGTCTTCCATGGCAGTTCAGTGGTTAGGACTTTGAGCTTCCACTGTAGGGGGTACGGGTTTGATCCCTCATTGGGGAACTAGGATCCCATAAGCTGAGAGGCATAATGGGAAGAAAAGAAAAACAAGCAACACATCTGTTCCAGCCCTTCCTGTATTTTCTTTCTCAGTTCCCCTCACTCTCATTCCCAATACCCTGGTAATTAACCAGCTCAGGAAGCTTCACCCATTGTTTGGCATCCCAGCCACCCACAATTGTACTTTAAGCCCTTATTGTATAGCTAGAAACTATTCAACTAATCTTGATACTTCTACTTGAATGTGCCTCACAGAGTGCCAGAGTGCTTGCTCTAAGATGCAAAGATGCCCTTTTCACTCTGAAAATCCTTCAAGAACACCATGACATTATAAGAAAAATTCTCAGCTCCCTGGTATGGTAGACAAGACCTTTCAGTTTCTGGTCCTGCAACCCCACAAGCTGAAACTTGCACTCTAACTGCATCAGCCGCTTAGAAGTTCCCAGAATGGCCCCGCCTGTGTCTTTGCTCTCGTGATTTCCTGAGGGCAGTGCCTTCTATAAACATGCAAATCAACTGTGCCTTCTTACCAGAAGCGCACCTCGACCTCTCCCCAAGGACGCTCAGCCAGTGGCTCCTCCTCTGCTTTCCTCTAGAACATTCTGCTTATCTCAGTTTTGATACGTATCTCTTCAAGTAGCTCCTTCATGAGAGAGTGTGTGTGTATATTGGAAATCCAATATTTATTAAATTTAACTAAATCGATTTTATAAAATACTGATTTATTTACTTGGCTGCTTCAGGTTCTTAGTTTCAGCATGCAGCATTTCTTCAGTTGTGGCACTGGGGATCTTTAGTTGCAGCAAGTGGGATCTAGTTCCCTGACCAGGAATGGAACCCAGGACCCTTGCCTTGGGAGGGCAGAGTCTTAGCCACTGGACCAACAGGGAAGTCCCAACTAAATTGATTTTTAATCTTTCAGAACTTGCAATAGCGCCAAGCTTTTTCCAGCATCAGGGTCTTTGCATAATTAATCTGCTGGAATAATTTTTCTCCCCATATTTTCCATATTTCCTATATAGCAGCACTAACTTTCTAATTTCTAATGATTTATGAAGATAACACAGCTAGTGGTTAATAGTCTAGGTACCAATATCAGAGTGTCCAATTTCAAAAATGGGTGACTTTAAGCAATTTTCTCACTTTGTGTGTGTACATGCCTCAGTTCCTTATCTGCAAAATGGTACCAATAATCCCGGTTATGAGCAGTAAGTGAAATGAGACAATATGTGCTAAACAGATTTGTGCCTGGCCTGCAGCTGGTATTTATTGTTCTGTACTTAAAATTTTTTTTTAAATTATTAAATGTTGTTTTACTTTGAGCTCCTAGAAGGCCGAGATTCTGATTTTTTCTTCACTGCTATACCCCAGTGCCTACCATGGCATACAGTAAGTTCAAAATAAATTCATGCCATCTGGACTTCCCTGGTGGTTCAGAGGTTAAGATTTCAGGCTCCCAGTGCAGGAGGCATGGGTTCAACCCTTGGTTGAGGAACTAAGATCCCTCATGCCACATGGTTTGGAAAAAAAAAAAAATCATGCCATCTGAATGAGTGAATAAATGGCAATCCTTTCTTTAGAGCATTCACTGAAGATAAGTAGGGAATGGTGCCTGCTTATTAGGGTGAGGACAGAAGCTGTATCAGTGACCTTCTTTATTTTATTTAGTTTTTGGCTGCACCCATGACATTTTAGTTCCTGGACCAGGGATTGAACCTGAAGCCCCTGCATTGGAAGGGGGAGTCTTAACCATTGGACCAGCAGGCAAGTCCTTCAGTGGCCTTTTTAAATCAATCCTTATATTCACCTGGCTATAAAACCAAGTAACTTTTTTTTTCTTTAGTTTAAATGAAACCACTTGGGTGAAAGTTAGACAATAATGTCATTCTTGAATTTTTATTAGAGGAACATGGGCACTTAATTTACTTCGTTCAGAACTGAGAGTATCAGGTCTAGGATTGATTATGAAACTCTTGGAATAAACACGCTCAGGTTAAGGTGACCTTGCTCGGGAGAGAACAGACTGTCTTGGGATGGTGTGCTAGGAGAAGAGAATGACAAGCAGTATCAAAATAACAAGGTGATGTAGGCAGCTCTGTAAGCAAGTTCAATTTCAACTGTGATCTTGAATTTTATTTTCAGAGAAAACCTTAGCTTCCCTCTGCATAAACCACCTTATGAAATTAGTAGCATAGACATCAGAGAGGAAAGGACAACTTTATCCTTTTTAGTAGGGAAAGAAGTGAAGTTCTGAAAAAGAAGGAAAGTCTAAAATCAGCTCTGTAGGATGTAGTTTGTTTTTTTAACCACAAAACTTTCAACAAAAAGTTTTAAAAATAAGTCAATGGGGGGAAGGGTGGAGAGAGGAATAGTTAGGGGGTTGGGGATGGGCATGTACACCCTGTTATGTTTAAAATAGTTAACCAACAAGGACCTACTGCTTAGCACAGGGAACTCTGCTCGATAGTCTGAAACAGCCTAACTGGGAAAAGAATTTGAAAAAGAATAGATACATGTGTATGGATAACTGAATCACTTCATTGTACACCTGAATCTAACACATTATTGTTAATCAACTGTACTCCAATATAATATAAAAGTTTAAAAAACTATAAATAAATAAAACACTTGTGTAAAAAAAATACAACAAAATAAAAGCCAGCCTATGATGTTGGGGGAAAAAAAAAACTCAATGGGTAAAGGCTGTTAATTCAGTCTCTGGATTGGGAAGATCCCCTGGCGTAGGTAATGGCAACCCACTTCATGGACAGAGGATTCTGGTGGGGTTCAGTCCAATGGGGTCACAAAGAATTAGATACAACTGAGCGTGCACAAACACGCACAAAGGCTACTGAAGACTAGTTACGTCAGAAAACCTAGGTTGAGCCAAGGTACAGTGGTTGAGTGCAGCCAAAGCAGAAAGGTTGGTAACAGTAGGTTACCTAGCTCTCATTCTCCGATCAATGTCATGCCAGGAGGTCATCAGGAGCAGAGTGTGACAAATCTGTTTATATCGCCAGTTCTGTTCAGTGGCTCAGTCGTGTCCGACTCTTTGCAGCCGAATGGACTGCAGCATGCCAGGCCTCCCTGTCCATCACCAGCTCCCAGAGCTTATTCAAACTCATGTCCATTGAGTCAGTGATGCCATCCAACCATCTTATCCTCTGTCATCCCCTTCTCCTGCTTTCACTCTTTCCTAGCATCAGGGTCTTTTCAAATGAGTCAGTTCTTCGCATCAGGTGGCCAAAGTATTGGAGTTTCAGCTTCGGCATCAGTCCTTCCAATGAATATTTAGGACTGATTTCCTTCAGGATGGACTGGTTGGATCTCCTTGCTGTCCAGTGGACTCTGAAGAGTCTTCCAGGTGTGGTTCTGGCCCACTAGACTAGGCGATCAAGCTACCGCATCCTCGTCCCTCTCATAGGAAAGATGCCACTAGTGTAGATTCCCTCCTTGGTAAAATGATAGATTCTTGTAGTTCTTGCTTTCCCCCAAACAGAATCTCATCCTCACAACCCAGTACCCTTTCTTGTTGTAGTATTGTATCTAGAGTCTTCCAACTCTAAATCAGATGAAAAAGCAATTCTAGAAGTTTCTTACCCAGTGAGAAAGATGCAGGAATAAGGCAAGGCGTGGGAGGACAAGGGAAAACGAGGCGAGACTCCAGTCAGACACACACTCACCACTTTCTGATTCCCTTCGTGATCAGTCAGCAGCCATTCGATATCCAGGGTGTCTTTTTCTGGGAGCCCCAGTTGATGGTGACAGGGCAGAGTGACCTTCTCCTCTGCCACTTTCTTGATCTCAGTGTGGGTCCCCAAGGTTCCAACGTAGTAGGAAACTGGAAGAGGAAAACCTCCAATGAGTTGTGCAGAAACGGGATGACAGTGTGCAGGAAACAAATACTACAACAAATACTGGATGTTTCTGTGGGCAAGAGGCACGTCAAGGTGTTGGAGGAACCCTGGTCCAGAAGTACTGGTAGTCCCTGGTCTCACACTGGCTCCTCCATTAACTGAATTCATCATATCTTCCATACCTCCCCCCCAAATTACACTCCTGCTAATGATCACCTTTCTTACCCTCCAGGGTTTTTAGAAACAATGAAATCACTCAGGTCAAAAACAACTTTGTTTTTTGACCTTTCTCTCTCCTACTAGCAAAGGCTTCTGAAAGGACAGAAACTAACAAGGAGGACAGGGTTAGCCTCCTCCCAGCACAGGCGGGATACGGTTCACTCCTCAGAGCCATCTTGAAGTCCGGCCGCCCTCACAGAACTCTCGGTAAGTGCAGCCGTGCCTCCAGGAACAAGTGGGCTCTTGTGGCAACCCCTGCTCCCTTAAGGGACACACAGTCTCCTATTCCCCCAGCTTCCATCTTCATTCTCCATAGTTTCATATCACATGGCTGCAAAATAGGAAGCAGCACTTTCTACCCAAAGCAAAATTCCAAGTTACCACATTTGGATCCTGTCCTTTCATCTGTCCGATATTCCTTTGGCCAATAGGAATTCAATTCTACTTTCTTTAACTTTCATCTTTTTCCAGAAATGATATCGTGTCAGCAGCTTAATTTTGTAATGTTTTTTGGCTGTGTGGCTTGTGGGATCTCAGTTCCCTGACCAGGAATGGAACCAAGGCCCCCAGCAGTGCAAGTGTGGATTCTGAGCCACTAGATCACCAGGAATCCCATCAACTTGCCCAGTATCACACAGCTAGGAAGTGTCAGCGCAGGGCTCCACCCAGATCTGTCTCCCTGCAAAGCGCACCCTGACAGCCATGCTAAACTACTCATACCCTTGATTTTATGTGGCTTCCTGAGGGTCTGGTTCTCCCATTTGCCTCTAAGCACCTTGAGATTAAGTTCCATTACCACTGCATGCCTAGAGCACTTAGTCAGGGTCTCACATACTGCAGGTGCTCAATAAATACATATTGGATGGATTTAAATCTAACCCATGCACTGATTTAACCAATGATCAAACTGAGGTCTGGGGATAAAGGAGTTGGCCCAAGGTCCTACAACTCATTTAGTGGCAGAACTAACCCATATAAAACCCATCCTCCTTCAGTTCCCATAAAGCAGAGCCGGTTTGCCCTGTACTAAGCTAAGCTTCTATGGAGGAGCTCTGGTTTACATCTCTGATCACTTTCCACTGGATAGGACAGCGTTCAGAGATGAAGCACCCCTGGCAAAGCAAGAGAACCCAGCACCAATTCGGTGCGTACAGTAGGCACTCACTATATATTGAATAAATAAATGCAAAGAATCAGCTAGGAAAGTTGCCAATTTGAGCCACTAGAGGGAATCAGAGGCTCAGATTTGGTTGATGTCCTCAAAGGAAAGGAGCACAGTGGTGGGTGGTGTGCTTTGCCAGATCACCAAGTTCTATTTATACCACACCCAGAATTAACACAGCAGTGCAGGGCCAGGCCACTCTGTGAATCACAAATGGTTTTACCAAGGCAAGGAGCCTCAGGATCAGGGTGCATGCACCTCTAGTCTTCTCTGAACCTCAGGTCCCTAGAATCCCTGCAGAGTTCTCAGGTACTTGTGTGCTTTTTACCTCAAACTCCTGAAGTCTATGTGCCTGGGCTCTCCTTACAACCTCCAGGCTTGGCAGTGCTCATGGGGGCTGCTGAACATGTGTCTGCTGCCTGGCAGGTGAGCAAGAAGGGGCAATTTAACCCCCAGGGGCCAGCCTTGGGTTCCCTGGGCACTGTAGGGTTCACTTTGATTGAGAAAGACCTTGCTGCTGCTGCTTAGTCATTTAGTCATGTCCAACTCTTTGCAACTCATGGACCATAGCCCACCAGGCTCCTCTGTCCATGGGATTTCCCAGGCAAGAATACTGGAGTGGGTTGCCATTTCCTTCTCCAAGGGATCTTCCTAACCCAGGGATCAAACTCGAGTCTCCTGCTTGGCAGGTAAATTCTTTACCACTGAGTCACCTGGGAAGCCAGAGGAAGACTTGTTGTTGTTCAGTCGCTAAGTTGTGTCTGACTCTTTGTGACCCCATGGACTGCAGCCCACCAGGCTTCTCTGTTCTTCCCCATCTCCCAAACTCATGTCCATTGAGTCAGTGATGCCAAGCAACCATCTCATCCATTGTTGTCCCCGTCTCCTCCTGCCCTCAACCTTTCCCAGCATCAGGGTCTTTTCCAATGAGTTGGCTCTTCGCATCAAATGGCCAAAGTATTGGAGCTTCAGTTTCAGCATCAGTCTTTCCAATGAGTATTCAGGGTTGATTTCTTTTAGGATTGACTGGTTTGATCTCCTTGCAGCTGAAGGGACTCTCAAGAGTCTTCTCCAGCACAATTGGAAAACATCAATTCTTTGGGGCTCAGCCTTCCTTATGGTCCAACTCTCACATCTGTACATGACTACTGGAAAAACCATAGCTTTGACTGTACAGACTTTTGTCAGTAAAGTGATGTCTCCGCTTTTTAATATTCTGTCTATGTTTGTCATAAAACATGCATAGTTGAAGTCTTTCTAAGAATATTATGTCCAAAGAACTGGCATTGTTTTGGTGGTCAAATAGACGCCTTGGATGACCCTTTCATGGAGGCTTACTTAGTTCAAATAAGTGAGACCTATAGTTTTCTTGCAGTGACTTTCCCTCACATATTGAGGCCCAATTTCTTGATCAGACTGTCAGTTCGAGCAGATGTGGCAGGATCAAGAACCCTGGCTGAGTTTTTTAAGATGGCTCCCTCCCCTAAGGCCACTGGTAACCTATCTTGCTTTTATGGATGCAAAAAGACAAATGGCCCAGGGTAACTTTTTCAAAAAATACACTTATTTCTATTTATTTATTTATTTTAATGGGCTTCCCAGGTGGTGCAGTGGTAAATAATCCACTGCCAATGCAAGAGATGCAAGAGACATGGGTTAAGAACCCTGCCATTTTCCTGGTTTTCCTGTTGGGAAAATCCCTTGGAGTAGGAAATGGCAACTCACTCCGGTATTCTTGCCTGGAGAATCCCATGGACAGAGGAGCCTGGTGGGCTACAGTAAAGCAGTCACAAAGAGTTGGACACGACTGAGCACAGCGCACAATTTATTTGGCTGTGCTGGGTCTTAGTTGTGGCCTTTGAACTCTTAGTTGTGGCATGTGGGATCTGGTTTCCTGACCAGGGATCAAACCAAGGCCCCCTGCATTGGGAGGGCAGAGTCTTAGCCACTGTTCCACCAAAGAAGTCCGCCCAGGGTAACTTTTAATAGAAACTAGGATCTGCATATAAAATATCTTATTTCTCTCTTATTTCCCTAGCAGAGAATTTTCTACTTCTCAAATATTTACTGAATGCCTATGAGGCACAAGCTGCCCAGGGTCTGCATGCTATTCCCTCCAAAGAACGGATCCTCTAGCGCTGCCGTCATTAACTCTGACACCCCACGTTCCCCTAGGCCCTCTAGGAGAGGCCATGGTGCCTTCTGGGTCCTGTTTTAGAACTGAGTTGTTGATGATCAGGCTGTGCAGACAAAGTGTTTACAAGTAACATAGACAGCCACAGCAGTTACTGTCTGAAGCCAAGTGCAGGAGCTGCGTCATGCCACTATTTAATGTACAGTGGGGCACCCGTGAAGGGCGATGGAGGGGTGCAAGCACCCGCCTTCCACTCAGTGGTCACACCCTTTTCAATGGACCTGTTCAATTTCCTAAGTGGGAGGAAAGTTTCCTTGTGTTTTGCTTTACAGGGAATATTCAAGAAGGCCTCAGGAAAACCAAAATCATCAAATGTCATTCAGAAAAATAAAAAGGATGCTGGAAATTTTATTTTTTAAAATAATTTATTTTTGGCTGTGCTGAGTCTTCAATGCTTCGCTCAGGCTTTCTCTAGTTGTGAAGAGAAATGGGGGCTGCTCTAGTTGTGGTACGTGGGCTTCTCACTGCTGTGGCTTCTGTTGTTTCAGAGCAAGGACTCAGTCTCTGTGTGGACTTCAGTAGTTGTGGCTCATGGGCTTAGCTCGTCCTTGGTATCTGGAATCTTCCCTTCATTGGCAGGCGTATTCTTATCCACTGTGCCACCAGGGAAGTCCGGATTTTGGAAATTTTAAACTTCTCTTATAGATCAAGAAATCAAGGCTTGGAGAAGAGTGATTCACCCAAAGGCCTTCCAATTTCTAGACTAATACATAGGTAAAATTCTGTAGGTGCAGGGGTGTGTGTGTGTATGCGCGCACAGGAATGTACCTTCCAGACTGTTTCTGGAACACTGTATGCAGTTCAAGATATAATAGAAGGACCATGAGTTTGGAGTCAGATAGATGTGGTGTGGACTAAATTTGCTCTAAGACCAATTAATTCCCTGACTGCTCTGAGTCTTTTCTCTGTGAAATGAGTATAAAAACATCAATCATGAGAGACGATTGTAAGGATTATTAAGCTGTAGATAAAGTGTCTGACACTGGCACAGGATATACAAGTACATACTCAACAAATGGTCATTATTAAGAGTTGTACACACCGTACGAAAGACAAGGAAAACGAGAAAAACATGCTAAGGAGGTGAAGCAGAACTGTGAGGAGTTTGAAAGCCATTTTGCTAGACAACTTAATGTTTGGCCATATTTGTTCAATCTCTCTCCATACATATGTATGTATATATACAGATGGGCTTCCCAGGTGGCGCTAGTGGTAAAGAACCCGGCTGCCAATGCAGGGGATGCTGGAGACAAGGGTCGGGAATATCCCCTGGAGAAGGAAATGGCAACCCCCTCCAGTATTCTTGCCTGGAGAATCCCATGGACAGAGGAGCCTGGTGGGTTACAGTCCATAGCATCTCAAAGAGTAGGACACGACTGAAGTGACTTAGCACGCACGCACACTAGTCTTTATTTTTTTGGTGGAGGGGAGGGGGGTGCTTCCCTGGTGGCTCAGATGGTGAATAATCTGCCTGCAATGCAGGAGACCCGGGATTTGATATATATATACAGATATATTTCGTCACATATTTTTGCTGCTATATTTCAACATCAAGATCACACCCAGGAAAAGTAACCACATTGCATGATTACTGGAAGATCAATCATTTCGGACAAGAGTGGTTAAGGAAGACTCAGAGGAGTAAGTGGGACTAAACTAGTTCTGGAGACAGACAGGTTTTTCCTGCAGACCCGAGGGAAGGCGGAGAGCGCCCCTGGAGCAGCTGCAAAGCAGCAGAGGCAGCCCCTCCCCCGCCACATCAGCCCCTCGGGCGCCCTGGCTGTAAACCAGGGGAGTTTTCTATTTTGCCTTCCCAGCCCCCTACTAGCCTGACCCCAGAATCTCTCCAGCCAACGGCCTTTATGAGGTCTTTGGAAAAGGAAAACCACATTCACTCTGAACTGCTAAATGATTCATTTCGCTGTCTTCTCAGAGACAAACGTATATTTGATATTTAGAAAAAGACTGGAGCTGAAGGAACACAGCTGTGGTTATCAGTGGAATTTCAGGCATCTGGGAACCAGTGTGGTGCCTTGTTATCTTTTCCCCCAAGGAGGTGAATATTTGTTCCTGAAATCCTAAAATGAATGGCCTGGGTGCAAGGACCAAGGTGGCAGCCTTGGCTTCAGTGGTGGTGGCGGCGGTGGGTCGGAGGAGGCAGGGGGTGTATAGAGCTTCCTCCTGATTTCCAATCTGAGGGTTGGTTTTAGAGGAGGTGAAGGAAGGGAAAAGCGGGGAGAAAGATGGAATAAAGGAGGAGGAGGGGGAGGGGGAGAGTGGGAGAGAGGAGGAGGAGAGGAGGGGGAGGGAGGAAGAAGAAAGGGAGGGAGGGAAGGGAGAGGGGAGGAAGGAAGTCAGATTAGACAAAGAGGAGAAGAGAGGGGGAAAAGGGAGAGACGCTGATAGAAGATAGTTGAAGAAGTTTCCAGACTAAACACAGGCTGATTAAAAACTATCAACTCAGCTCCCTTCCCCTCTGTGAAAAACTGTCTCAATATGTACTTCATGTGTATTTAACCACATTAAAAAATCATAAGGTGCTCTTCACCTATCAGGTAGAAAAGAGATATAAAAGATGGCAACAGTTTCTCCTCCCTCCTCAAACCATTTGAAAGCTAGTGATTAATAATACTTTACATTTATTTAGCAATTAACACTTAACTCAGCCTATTTAAATGCATTTTTTCATGTGAGCCCTAGGAGCACCTGAAAGCTCATGTTATCACTTCTGTTTCAGAGAAGAGAAATTAGAGGACACACAGCTGAGGCCACATGGCTGATGGGTTGCCTTTCAGGGACATGGGCCCACCTCCAGTGTTTCCTAATCTCTTTTCTGAATCAAAGCTTCTGCCTTGAAATTGACTGGTTGGAAACATAGAGATCATGTTTATTAAATATGGATGGCACAGAGCTAGGTAGCAGAACTAATCTGAGTAGACACATTAAGATAAACAATTATCTGGGACTTCCCTGGTGATCCAGTGGCTAAGACTCTGTGCTCCCAATGCAGGGGACCTTAGTTCAAAATCTGGTTAGGGAACTAGGTCCCATATGCCACAGCTAGGAGCTCACATGCCACAGTCAAACATCCTGCAAATTAAGATAGAAGATTGTGCTGCAACTAAGACCTGGCACAGCCAAATAAATAAATATATATTTTTTAAAGATATAACTGTCTTGCTAGCTGAGATTCTGAGGCAAAAGCAAGATGAAATTTAATAGCAACAATTGTTAAAAGTTATAATTAGGCAGAAGTACAGGGTTGGGAAAGACCTGGAGGACCTGGGGGGTTACAAGATTTATACTGACCAGTAGCATAATATAATTGCTGAAAAATCCCAAGGAGCTTGGGCTGCGTTAAAAGAGGTTTAATGTCCTACGGCATAGCCACTTCATTGCTGTCTATCCTAGACAAAGGAGCACATCCAGACATCTGTGTTCAGTTCTAGAAGCTGTACATGGGAGGGATGTTCACAACAAAGCTGGCATCCAGGGTTGTAACTGGGAGAAGATGGGATCTAAAAAACATGTCATATGAGGAATAGTTGACAATTATCGGTGAAAAGTTGGCAGGATGGAACTTATTGAGTGTTGTTCCAGAAAGCAGAATTAGGTCCAGATGGTGTAATGGATTCAACCATAAAAGGATAAACTGGGAGATCTCCAATACCTCTTTCCAGTTCTGAAATGATATGATTCTCTGACAAAAGATTTATTCCATTTTGGTTTATATATATATATAGTGTATATATATATAATATAATATATATGTATACACACATATATTGTTGTTGCTTTTTTTTTAAATTGAAGTATAGTGGGCTTCCCAAGTGGCTCAGTGGTAAAGAATCTGCCTGCCAAGCAGAAGGGTTTGATTCCTTGGTTGGGAAGATCCCCTGGAGAAGAAAATGGCAAATCACTCCAGTATTCTTGCCTGGGAAACCCCATGGATGGAGAAGCCTGGCAGGCTACAGTCCATGGGGTCGCAAAGAGTTGGACACGATTGAGTGACTAAACCACCACCACCACCAGAGTTGTATTACAATATTGTGTTCATCACTGCTATATAGCAAAATGACTCAGTTATACACATATACATTCTTTTTCATATTCTTTTCCATTATGGTTTATCACAGGATATTGAATATAGTTCCCTGTGCTATACAGTAGGATCTTATTGCTTATTCATACTTTGGCTTAATATGCTGGTAGACATTCTAACAGTTAATCCCTGCTTGCTTGAAGAACAAGCTGTATCATTTAATGAATTTTCCATTCCTGGAGTCACTTGAGAGGGGATGTATCAGGAGCTATGAAAGGAATTCTATGTGGATGTTAAACCCAATATTTCATGTTTCTCCTAACATTCTATGAATATTTATCCAGTACTTGGTATAGTCAAGACACGGTCCTAGTATACAAAGTGTAAGATACAGATGGATACTATTCGCTGTCACTATATTTTGTCATCATCAATCAACTCTTACACAATTTATACAAATAGTCTAATTTTGTTCCATTGTATATTATTTTTAAAGATCATTGAAGATAGAACTTAAACTAAAAGGAATTGGCCCCATGCAGCTAGTTGTGGATATTTTAATCCACAAGGGGGCAGAATTTACTTAGGATTAGCCATGCCTCATATTAGTAAAATGGATTATTAACGTTGATGAAGAATTATAGATTACCTTGGATTTAAGTACTTTGCTGCCATATGTGGTTATATGCTAAATTTCAAACTGTATTCATTTAGTCTCCAGGGGTCATGGGGAAAAAATCCATTAAAGAAATAGAAACACTTTTTAAAATAACTTAAGGTCACTGGTTTAACTTTTTCCAGCTGAAATGGATGTTTATTTTGTCTGAGACCAAAAAAACTTATTTTCATCACAGAATTTCTTATGAAACAAATTGATTACTCAGGTGTTGCGAAGTGTCATCTGCAGAGAGTTGATAAAGAAAGGTAGGGACTTCCCTGGTGGTCTAGTAGTTAAGACTCCAAGCTTCCAATGCAGGATGCCCAGGTTCCATCCCTGGTCAGGGAACTAGATCCCACATGCCGCAACTGAGTGTTCACATGCTGTAACTAAAGATCCTGCCTGCTGCAACAAAGATCAAAGATCCCAAGTACTGCAACTAAGGCCTGGTACAACAAAATAAATAAATAGATGGCATCACTGACTCAATGTACATGAGTTTGAGCAAACTCAGGGAGACAGTGGATGACAGGGAAGCCTGGCATGCTGCAGTCCATGGGGTTGCAAAGAGCTGGATGTGATTGAGTAACCGAAAAACAATAAAAAAAAGAAAGGCAAAGAGTGAAGGAATAAATATCCATTCGAGGTATTTTAGAGGAGAGGAATTAGCAGAAGAGCCCTTAGGGTCCTTTTAATCTTGATGTTTAGCTTTTGTTCTAGGCCAGTAACTTACTGAATTGCAAAACCCTGGAATGGGCTGGTTCTCTGTAACATAGAATCTCAAACTTGAGAAGGCCCAGAAGGTCATTTTGGTTATTATCTTACCTTCAGGTAAACTTCATATTTAAAACTAATCTGCTAAAACATATCAAATTGTTCATAGTCTCTTATTATCACTAAATCTGAAACCACAGCAAAACTGTTACACGATCTTGACAGGTTTGTTAGTGTGTGTGTATGCTCAGTTGTGTCCGACTCTTCGCGACCCCATGGACTGGAGCTCACCAGGCTCCTCTGTCCAGGGGATTTCCCAGGCAAGAAACCTGGAGAGGGTTGCCATTTCCTTCTCCAGGGGATCTTCTCAACCCAGGGATCAAACCGTCGTCTCCTGCATTGGCAGGTGGATTCTTTACCACTAGCACCACCTGGGAAGCCCACTCTCGTTTTAAAATATATTTAGTAACAAATTTGTACTATAATTTTGTTGGTTTCATGGCTCTTCTGTCTGTCCCTAGAGAGGGTGATGAGGGTGAAACAGATGAAGTTCAGGACCGTCATCTTCTCTTTGTCATTAGCTTTGACGGGAAGGTGGAGAATGAAGGATAAAGTCAAAGGCTGAACTGAGGCTTTAACTTATCAGTGGATTTTAATTATCAACATAAGCTCAAGTCTCCATTGCCATGAACCCCTAAAAATTGATTGCTGCTCTCTCAATAGCCAGTCTGTTTCTATTTTTAATTTCCCCTCTCTGGTTGAATCTCTGCTGAAGGTGATAAAAGATTTAGATTTAGAAAGCGACTTGGCATTTGGAATGAGATAGAAGTTATAAATAGGCATGTCAATGAAATAGGTTAGTTCTTGGAGTGTCAGCATCAAAGGCATACATTCTCATCTGATCTGCATATAGACATGGGCAGGCTTGTAGGGGTCTCTAGACAGGTTCATGTATTTGTATGTTCCTGCATATGTGAACATAAATACACGCGTGGAACATGTACAAGCAAGCATACTACTGAGAACAGAATTCTGAGGAATAACTGATGTCTGTCTGAGTCCACAGTGATCCCTTTAGACTGGGTTTGTAGCCTTCCCCTGACCTGGATAAACCATCTCTCTCAGATAGCCAACCCCCAGGTGTAGGACAGTGGTAGAGCTCACATGCTGTTTATGTGATACTAGTGACCAGTGTGTGAGACCTCACCAGGACTGAGGGTCCACAGTGATGGTCTGATCTGCCAAACACTGAGGTCAGCTTGGCAACTCATTTGCTAAGCAGTCAGACTGCGTTCCCAGTCTTTGGAATGTCATTACCTATCAACCAGAGCTGCTCAAAGTCCAACCTATTCTTCAGGCCCAAGTTAAACATTCAATATTTCCTTTCCTTCTTTTTTTTCTTAATGTTCTTATTTTTGGCCATGCTCCATGCACGATCTTAGTTACCTGACCAGGAATTGAACCTGTATCTGTGCTCCCTGCATTGGGAATGCAGAGTCTCAACCACTGGACCACCATATGAAGCCATCCCTGATCACCTTGGTGATCTTCCTCTTTTAAATTCCTAGAGCACATTCTGACTCTCACCTTCATATTGATCACACATTGCCTTGAGATAGATTTGTTGGGTGTTTGTGTTGTTTCTTTATTATTGGGGTGCCTTCATAGACAAAAAGACAATGTCATTCATTTTTATAGCCTGACACCACTTAGGGTGGGAACAGGAGGGCAGCTCATATTTGTCGAACAAACTATCCACTCCTGGTTACCACTGTCATCTTAAAAAATATTCACAACCTAAAAGTTGAGTGCGTGCATGCCCAGAACCACCTGAGAAGCCCTTAAGTTGAGTTTTAATCTGTGGGAATTTTTAGGACTTCAAGCCCTGAAAACACCATCACAAGTAACCTTGAGAGAATTGCTCTGAGGAGGCAAGGGGAGGAGCCAGGTTATACAGAAGTTTTCCAGCAAAGGGCAGGTAGTCTGAACATCAAAAGATTATTGTTAATTTAAAGGAAGCCAGTATCCCAAGTTAAGGAATTTGGTGCTTTTCTGTGTATAGGAAGATGCAAGAGTCTGGGCACACGAAATCATTCCTTTCATATGCATCTCAGCTTTCCTAGGCCAGCATCTCCTGTTTTCCACATCCTGAGCTCCCCTGGGGCTCACCCTGGGGCAAGGCCACAGTCTACTGGCTGTTAGATTGCAGATATTATTCTCCTTCCTGAGTGCCCTTAGGGCTTACCAGCTCACGCTGGAGGGTGGGAATCCCTGATGACTGTGACATCCTTGTTTATTGATACGGCAGGAAATATTTCATTTCTCACCCACCTCTGTGTGCCAACTATTCTGTCAATGTTGTTGTTAGTTTGTGACACCTAGAATCTGAAGCAACCTGGATAAGGTGTTAGTTTAAGGAAATGCTATAGACATCAGTTGGAGAAGGAAATGGCAACCCACTCCAGTATTCTTGCCTGGGAAATCCCATGAACAGAGAAGCCTGGAGGGCTACAGTCCATGTGGTCGCAAAGAGTCAGACACGATTGAATGAATAAGCACAAGAATACTATCAATGCTCAGAGTGGTGCCAGACCCTGTTGCAAATGCTTTTGTGTTTGCTTGAAGAGAGACAGCATGGCATAATGAAAAGCGCATAGGTTTGGTCTGAATCAGTCAGTCAGTCAGTTCAGTCACTCAGTCATAACCGACTCTTTGCGACCCCATGGACTGCAGCACACCAGGCCTCCCTGTCCATCACCAACGCCCAGAGTTTACTAGAACTCATGTCCATCGAGTCAGTGATACCATCCAACCATCTCATCCTCTGTCATCCCCTTCTCCTGCCTTCAATCTTCCCCAGCATCAGGGCCTTTTCCAATGGGTCGGTTCTTTGCAACAGGTGGCCAAAGTATTGAAGTTTCAGCTTTAGCCTTTAGCATCAGTCCTTCCAATGAACACCCAGGACTGATCTCCTTTAGGATGGACTGGTTGGATCTCCTTGCAGTCCAAGGGACTCTCAAGAGTCTTCTCCAACACCACAGTTCAAAAGCATCAATTCTTCGGCACTCAGCTTTCTTTATAGTCCAACTCTCACATCCATACATGACTACTGGAAAAACCATAGCTTTGACCAGACGGACTCTTGTTGGCAAAGTAATGTCTCTGCTTTTGAGTATGCTGTCTAGGTAAATCATAGCTTTTCTTCCAAGGAGCAAGAGTCTTAATTTCATGGCTGCAGTCACCATCTGCAGTGATTTAGGAGCCCCCAAAGATAAAGTCTGTCACTGTTTCCATTGTTTCCCCATTTATTTGCCATGAAGTGATGGGACCAGATGCCATGATCTTAGTTTTCTGAATATAGAATTTTAAGCCAACTTTTTCACTCTCCATTTTCGCCTTTCATCAAGAGGTTCTTTATCTTATGATATACAACAATAAACAATTTGATATTAACAGACCTGTTGAGATCGTGTAACTGACTTTGCTGTGGTTTCATCAGGCTTCCAGGGTGACTCAACTGGTGAAGAACCTGCCTGCCAATGCAGGATTCACAAGAGACAAAGGGTCCAGCCCACACTCAAGCATAAGGGAATACTAGGAGGCAGGAATTCTCAGGATAATCTTAGACGCTGCCAACCACATCCTTTAATAAAAGTTTAAAAATTTATACATTAGCTTCTTCTGCCTCCCTACTCACAATGATAATCATTATCATAGAATTAAAAATACTTTCACAAGTTTTTTTGGCAACCACAGTATCCATAGGAATTGGTTATGATATGAATTCCTTATTTTGTTTTACAGAAATGCAATGATAAGCTCAACAGTATGACTTTTATGTTTGCATAGCACTTTTTAGATTTCACAATTCTTTCCCATACATATTTTGAGTTTTGTTATGCAGAATAAGTAGTTTCGTATTAGCTTATCTAAAAGTATTCTGCAAATTATAAAATGCTTTATAATATTAACAATAGTAACATTCATTGAGTGCTTATTATATGCCAGTTACTGTATGATAAGGAATATATATATATAATATATATGTGTGTATATATATATGTATATATATATATACATTATATGTAATATATTTATATTCCAGTAGTCATGTGAGAGTTGGACCATAATGAAAGTTGAGTGCCAAAGAATTGATGCTTGCAAACTGTTGTGCTGGAGAAGACTCTTGAGAGTCCCTTCAACTGCAAGAAGATCAAACCAGTCAGTCCTAAAAGAAATCAACCGTGAATATTCATTGGAAGGACTGATGCTGAAGATCCAACACTTTGGCCACCTGATGCAAATAACTGAAAAGAAAGTGAAAGTGAAGTCACTCAGTCGTGTCCGACTCTGCGACCCCATGGACTGTAGCCCAGCAGGCTCCTCCATCCATGGAATTTTCCAGTCAAGAGTACTGGAGTGGGTTGCTATTTCTTTCTCCAGGGGATCTTCCTGACCCAGGGATCGAACCCGGGTCTCCCGCATTGCAGGCAGATGCTTTACTGTCTGAGCCACCAGGGAGCTGACTCAGTGGAAAAGACCCTGATGCTGGGAAAGATTGAAGGCAAAAGGAGAAGGGAGCAGCAGAGGATGAGATGGTTGGATAGCAGCACCGTCAATGGACATGAGTTGGAGCAAACTCTGGGAGATGGTGGAGGACAGGATAGCCTGGTGCGCTGCAGTCCAAGAGTCAGACGTGACTTAGTGACCGAACAACAACAAAATATGAATAAATTCATTTAATCACTTAATCCTGTGAAACAAGGTTTGCCTCATTTCAGGTTAGGTAATTTGCTAAGATAACAAAGCTAATAATGTCAACTCAGTCTGACTTCAGACCTCCTATGTGCTATAAATGATATAAACTATAATCTTCATATCATTCTGGTAATACATTTTCCTGGAATAGGTCATGGAGAAATTTTTATAGAAGCTGAGCCATCCTAATGTCAAGGAGGGAAAAAAAATTATCTTCAGCTAGAATGTGAAAGACAGTAATTCCCCCAAACACTCTTTGTATCTAACATTTAAGGATACAGTCTTTCTTCCTGATGCTACTGCTCTATTAACATTTGGATAAATTGTCTTAATATACCCTTACTAATATGTTCATTCATTCATATCATTCATTTAACACAGACTTTTTTAAAGGGTTTAAACATAATTAGCATATCAGATAAATTCTTAAGGATCGCAGTAAGCTTTAATATGCTTCCTAAATCAAATGTGTGAACAGAACTATAATCAGGCTTAGCTCATGCTTCACAAGAAACATCTCAGAGCTTCTCTTCTCCCAGAGACAGAGAATGGCAATTAGAAATCTGGACCTTGCTCTGTATGCTACTTAATGATGGTATGCAGCCAAATCAGCTAAATCAGACTTCAGTTTATCATGTTAAGGTGGCAGGAGGAGACCCAGCATGGCAATTTGGCTCCCGGCCCCCAGGATACATCCCTGCAGAAAATGGCAGGTCTCAGCAAGGGAGGATTTACAATGCCAAAGAATTTCCCCTAATTTTACTTCCTTCCTGTCACTTACCCACACCCCAATGACTCAAATGACTGCTTCATGCTCATTTATCCTTTCATTCAATCATGTATTTATTCCAATGACCTAATGATGAGTCTTGCCTTTGGCTCGCCAGAGGACTGTCTTCCACAGAATTTCTGCATGTTCATCATGCAGCAAATAGGTTCTGGTGGACCTCCCTTTCTCCCTGCCTACTTCATGTTTACAGAAAAGATGTAGAGAACTGGAAATCACCCAAGAGCTTTTGGTGGTTCCCAAATCTAATTAATTATTGGCATTACTTAAGTGATTTTTTTATTCTAAGTTTTTTGGAATAATGTGATATAAGCACATGGTAAAGATTCAAAGAGAACAAAATGGTCTACTGAGAAAGGTGTCTCCCCCATACCTGGCCCTCAGGTTCTCTCCAACAGGGAACACTTGCTACCAGTTCCTGTGCACTCAGCATCTCACACCTGACTCCTGGCTTGGCTGCTATGGAATATTAGGTTGGATACAGTTTTCACTCAAATCCCAGAAGACATTCCTCCACTGACTTCTAGTTTCCAGAGTTACTATTAAGAAGTCTGCTGCTGTTTAGTTGTTAAGTCTGATGCCAATTTTAATTCTGATCTTTCATAGATGACCTCTTTTTTTTCCCTCACTCTGGATGTTTTTAGGATTCTATCTTCATCCCTGGAGTTGGAAAATTTTGCTAAGATGGGTTTGGGGTTGTAGGTCTTCCTCCCCCCTCAACCCCATTCATTTATGGCTAGTAATCTGAAAGCTCATTTCATTTAAATGTCAAGAAATGTAATTAGACTACTTAAATATATAATCATATAATTCCTTCCATTTTCACTTCTTCCTCTTTGTATGCATCTATGTTAGATGTTGGATTTCCTGGGTTGATCCTCTCATTTTCTTATCTTTTTCTCATATTGTTTGAGTTGCTCAAGAGTTTTTGTTTGACTGCACAGCATGGTTTCTGGGCTCTTAGTTTCTCACCAGGGATGGACTGTACACCCCCTACCGTGGACCTTAATCCGTGCACTGTCAGGGAACTACCCCCAAAGTTGTTTTTTTTTTTCCCCAAAGGATCTCTTAGATGTTGTTAAAATCAGCAATTCAAACACTTTTAGTACACGCTCCTTTCTGGTTGTATAACCTTTAACAAGTTCCTCAGCCTCTCTGTGCCTCACTTTTCTCATCTATAAAATGGGGGAAATAATTGTACCCCACTCATGGGTATTAAATGAGGACTAAAAGCATGTTATGAGGATTAAGTTAGTTTAAATACATACCAGGTACAGAGTAAATGTTCAATAAATATTGCTATTATCATTCATCTGTTCCTTTTGCCTAACATTCCACAGTTTCTTCCCTTATGTCCCTTAGGATATTGATCATAGGGTTCCTTGCAGAGTCTCTGCTTCTGTTTGTTTTCCTCTTACTTTTCTCAAGTGTGCCATGGTGGAGGGAGAGATACAAAAAAAGCTCTTTGGAAGGATCGTGAGTGAGCAGGGCTTTTTGCACCACAGATTTCTCTGTGCGCATTTTCATCCTGGGATTCCCAAATGTCAGTGTTCAGAGGCTTTTTCTCTGTAGCTCTTCTCTTTCTCCGGAGAAGAATTCTCAAGTCACCCACCCATTAGTGGAAGGTGGGTAATGGCTGCCAGTGATCTCTAAGCTGCGGGGCTGGGGTGGGAGTGGGGGCCAGGGGAGTCCCATTCAGAATGCAAATCCAACAGCCTCAGAGAAGAGGTGCTCCAGACCCCGACTTGGGGAAGCCCTGTGTTTCCAGTTTGGCCCTTTGCTCTCTTCTGGGTCTGATGTCTCTAGGTTTGGTCCTCCAAACTCCCTTCTCCTGTGGGGTGGGGTGAATTGGGGCTTTTCTGCAGAGGGTGCGGGAGGAGACACGTAGGTCTTTTAAAACAGATTGTCACTTGAGGCCCCAGCTTTAAGAACATGCCCCAGCTCATGTTTTTGCTGCACCTGTGGACCGGCTTCAGCTCCCGAGCCTTTACTCTGTGATCAGTGGGTTTCAGTCCCTGGGACATGGTGAATCAGTTCTCTCCTCATCCACGTCCCTTCGTCCAAACGTTTGTGGACATTTCTCTTTCCCCTCAATTTCCTCCTATGTTCTCTAGTCCTGGGTGGATTTGCAGCCCTTTTATTCCTTTACTTTCATCTTAATGGGATTTAAGAACACCTGTGTTCAACCCAGTAAGTGACCAGGGGCGGAGAGCAGGCATTGTCTTCATGTCCTAGATAAGGTCTCTGCTCCATGTTTGAGAACAACTAACAACACCTGTGGCTTCTTATCCTCTCACTTCTCCTGTTAAACAGATAGTCACCTTTGCAGGGTGAGCCTCGCAACTGCGACAGTGTCCATAGGACAGTCTTTCAGGACCACAGCTCATATGTTCTTGTTCTCGGGTCGGTCACAATGTCACAGCCCTGCTGGAAAGCATTTCTGCTGCAACCGCCTTTGTTCAGCCTGATAGGAAAGGAGAAAGGATGTTTCTGTCTTCTCCATAGGACCGTGCCTGAGAGCGGGGTACCAGAATGATGTGAAAGCAAGTCTCATCTGGAGTGAGGAAACTGCAATCACTTTGCTAGTTTTGACCTATGGAACCCATAGAGAAAAAGTGTGTGGGATTTTTTTTTTTAGTGTCTTGTTTTCTGTCTCCTTCCTTTCTTTCTTCCTTCCTGTTCACCAGGAATATTGTATTTCAGCTATTTTGGCTCAGATTGGGGAAAAATGAATCAAGGTTTTCAGAATGCATTGAAGCGGTCCAGCAACCCTGGGGACCAAGCCATCCTGCCCAATGTAAATGAATCCCTGTTCTGCCCAGCACCCGCTTTCATCCACCCTCACCTCTTTTGCTGCGTTTGCAGCTTAGAAACCCTACAAAAGAGTGACATCTTCCTAGGAAAAATATTTGTTTAAATAAAGCCTTCATTTTCTCTGTGGTCTTTAAAAGCCACTGTGGTTCTTAGTCCCAGAATCAGCTTTTCTGGGCATATTACTGGCCTCCAGCTGTGATTTGAGGGCATGAACTCTACAGAACTCTAGCAGAGATCTGCAGATTTTTGTCCAGGAGAAATTGGTGGTGAGTCCCACGAGGAGCTGCGTAGGACATGCAAGCAGATTTCCTTGACTGCTAGCTCCTGGATCAATGAGGGAACCAACAGTGTGAGCATGAATTATGTCCCCGCTGCACAGTGGGATTCTGTGAGAAATATGAGAGGATGATTAACACAGGATTCCTGATTCCTGCGCTCACAAAGGATCCAATATAGTTGTAAGTGGTGTGATAGAATGAGAATACTATGAGACAGTACAAAATGGGCAAATCCTGTGAAATTTCAGGAGCTCAGAGGAGATGGTAAAACCCCAGGGATGACGACAATCTGTGGAGGAAGTAATCCCTGTGGTCTGAGTGATCACAGCATTTCAGTAGGTAGGATGGGTGACCGGTAGAGGGGAATTTTGCCAGGCAGGCTGTTGGGAGTGGGGCTGGATGTTTGGGTAGGTATGACAAGATCACTCAAGCTTGCGTTGCAAGGGAAAGATAAGAGGAGCAGTGAGGGGGAAGCAAGTCATTCGAGGTGAGATTCAGGAGACAGAAGCTTCTAGAGAAATACTATTTAAATGAGTCCTAAGAGAACAACTCTAATTTTTCTTTTGGTTGTTTTTAGTGTGATAATAGTCTTGGTTTTTTATATACAGTTTTCCCACCTGACCTGACTCACCATTCTTTGAGATTAATCCAGAAGCAGATGGACAATTAATTTTGTGAGCGTCCCACTCTCCCAACCCCTCTCGAATCTCCAGGCTTTTAGTGGGTGGGCTGCAGTGTCACAAATAGGCTTCCCTGGTGGTGCAGATGATAAAGAATCTGCCTACAACATAGGAGACCCGGGTTTGATCCCTGGGTCAGGAAGATCCCCTGGAGAAGGGAATGGCAACCCACTCCAGTATTCTTGCCTGGAGTATTCCATGGACAGAAGAGCCTGGTGGGCTACAGTCCATGGGGTTGCAAAGAATTGGACATTACTGAGTGACTAACACTTTCAGTGTTACAGATGAGTAAATCTAGATAAAAAGGAATTTAGATATATTTCCTTCAGCACACAGGCCTATCTGGCAGCAGAGGCCTAAGGCATCCAGTCCCTGCTTTTCTGTCTTGTGTTTCTGAGATTATCTAATAGGCATCTGTCCATGTCACATTTTAGAATATCTGACTGTGTCATTTCATGCACATCAGTCATTCATTCAATAACTAATTTCTGAGCACCTGCTAAGACACATTTTGAGATGCTAGGACTATAGCAGTGGACAGAATGGATATTCCCTTTTTGCTTCTCAAAAAGATATGCTCCTCTCATGGGGCTCATGGATAGTGTGACAGGACCACATAGAATTATAGAATAACCACATGATCAGTATTTTCTTGGACTGTCATTTTACTAAATTATAAGTAATTGAAAATAATCCCCTGTATTTTTAAAAATATTTGGAGTAGAAGATTAAATTCATATGCATTTTGGAGGAACTTTTTATTTTGTAGTGGGGTATAACCAATTAACCAGAAATGGTAGGGACCTAACAGAAGCAGAAGATATTAAGAAGAGGTTGCAAGAATACACAGAAGAACTGTACAAAAAAGATCTTCACAACCCAGATAATCACGATGGTGTGATCACTCACCTAGAGCCAGACATCTCGGAATGTGAAGTCAAGTGGGCCTTAGAAAGCATCACTACGAACAAAGCTAGTGGAGGTGGTGGAATTCCAGTTGAGCTATTTCAAATCCTGAAAGATGATGCTGTGAAAGTGCTGCACTCAATATGCCAGCAAATTTGGAAAACTCAGCAGTGGCCACAGGACTGGAAAAGGTCAGTTTTCATTCCAATTTCAAAGAAAGGCAATGCCAAAGAATGCTCAAACTACCGCACAATTGCACTCATTTTCACACGCTAGTAAAGCAATGCTCAAAATTCTCCAAGCCAGGCTTCAGCAATACGTGAAACCGTGAACGTCCAGATGTTCAAGCTGGTTTTAGAAAAAGCAGAGGAACCAGAGATCAAATTGCCCAACAATCCGCTGAATCATTGAAAAAGCAAGAGAGCTCCAGAAAAACATCTATTTCTGCTTTATTGACTATACCAAAGCCTTTGACTGTGTGGTCACAATAAACTGTGGAAAATCTGAAAGAGATGGGCATACCAGACCACCTGACCTGCCTCTTGAGAAACCTGTATGCAGGTCAGGAAGCAACAGTTAGAACTGGACATGGAACAACAGACTGGTTCCAAATAGGAAAAGGAGTACATCAAGGCTGTATATTGTCACCCTGCTTATTTAACTTATATGCAGAGTACATCATGAGAAACGCTGGGCTGGAGGAAGCACAAGCTGGAATCAAGATTGCCGGGAGAAATATCAATAACCTCAGATATGCAGATGACACCACCCTTATGGCAGAAAGTGAAGAACTAAAGAGCCTCTGAGGAGAGTGAAAAGTTGGCTTAAAACTCAACATTCAGAAAACTAAGATCATGGCATCTGGTCCCACCGCTTCATGGCAAATAGATGGGGAAACAGTGGAAACAGTGGCTGACTTTATTTTGGGGGGCTCCAAAATCACTGCAGATGGTGATTGCAGTCATGAAATTAAAAGACGCTTACTCTTTGGAAAGGAAGTTATGACTATCCTAGACAGCATATTAAAAAGCAGAGACATTTCTCTGCCAACAAAGGTCCTCTAGTCAAGGCTATGGTTTTTCCATGGTCATATATGATGTGAGAGTTGGACTATAAAGAAAGCTGAGCACCAAAGAATTGATGCTTTTGAACTGTGGTGTTGGAGAAGACTCTTGAGAGTCCCTTGGACTGCAAGGAGATCCAACCAGTCCATCCTAAAGGAGATCAGTCCTGGGTGTTCATTGAAAGGACTGATGTTGAAGCTGAAACTTCAGTACTTTGGCCACCTGATGCGAAGAGCTGACTCTTTTGAAAAAAACCCTGATGCTGGGAAAGATTGAGGGTGGGAGGAAAAGGGGACGACAGAGGATGAGATGGTTGGATGGCAGCACCGACTCGATGGACATGAGTGTGGGTGGACTCCAGGAGACACCCGGAGTGATGGACAGGGAGGCCTAGCGTGCTGTGGTTCATGGGGTCACAAAGAGTCGGACACGACTGAGCGACTGAACTGAACTGATAACCAATTAACAGTGTTGTGATAGTTTCAGGTAAACAGCGAAGAGGCTCAGCCATACATGTGCCTGTATTCATTCTCCCCCAAACTCCCCTCCCATCCAGGCTGCCACAGAACATTGAGCAGAGTTCCCTGTGCTATATAGTAGGTTCTTGTTGGTTATCTGTGTTAAATATCAGTGTGTACATGACCATCCCAAATTCCCTGACCATCCTTTCCCCCTGGCAACCATAAGTTCATTTTCTAAGTCTGTGAGTCTCCTTCTGTTTTGTATGTAAGTTCATTTGTATCATTTCTTTTTAGATTCCACATATAGGGGATGTCATATGATATTTCCCCTTGTCTGTCTGACTTACTTCACTTAGTATGACACTCTCTAGGTCCATTCATATTGCTGCAAATGGCCTTATTTCATTCTTTTCAATGGCTGAGTAATATTCCATTGTATATATGTGCCGTGTCTTCTTTATCCATTCCTCTGTCAATGGACATTTAGGCTGCTTCTGTGTCTTGGCTATTGTAAACAGTACTGCAAAAATTCACATGCATTTTTAAGCTGAAGTAAGACTTCAAAGAAATGTCTCACGTGTGACAGATTGTTCTGGGCTGTTCTCAAGTCCCCAGAGGTGCACATGTGCACTCCCACCATCAGGAGCACTTTGGTGGAAACATTTGCAAGCATTGCCCTATGTGACAACCCCTAGGGGCCTTGGCCTGGCCTACAGGATCTTGTGAAGTTAAAGGTTCTCCAGGATCAGGTCCAAGTCCACTCTGCTTGTAACTTACACTCCGTGCTTCCTCTGCCTCTTCCTTCGGCAGGAGAGACTGTTCCTTTTTTTTTTTTAATATATATATATTTTTTATGTGGACCATTTTTGAAGTCTTTACTGAATTTGTTACTGTATTGTTTCTGTTGTTTATGTTCTGGACTTTTGGCCTCAAGGCATGTGGGATCTTAGCTCCCCGACCAGGGATCGAACCTGCACACCCTGTATTGGAAGACGAAATTATAATCACTGCCAGGGAAGTCCCAAGACTCGTTCTTAAGTGCAAAAATTACAAATGGACACATATTCAATACCCACCAGGCTTGGCGCTGGGGTAGGGGTCTGTACATGACAAAACACATTCTTGACCATGACCCACAAGAAGTTGCTCACATTTGGGAATTCCCTGGTGGTCCAGTGGTTAAGACTCCATGGCACACTTCCCCTGCCAGGGCCCTGGGTTCATTCCCTGGTCGGGGAACTAAGATCCTGCAAGCTGCATGCTGAGGGGAAAAAAAAAAAGAAAGAGAGAAAAGTTGCTTATAATCTTTTGTCTCACCTCCCCTGTCTGGAAAACCTCTCTCCCTCTTTCATGGAAGCAGCCCAAGTTAGGCGGCTTTGCCTCAACAGCATGGCTTTCTCTTATTCCCTTCCCTGGAGTACTCAACAGACACCGGTCAAGAGTCTTTGTGTTGTGTCTATTTGCTCAGCTTTTCTCCCACTGGACATTAAGCTTCCTAAGCAAGGACAGTTTTGCCCCCATCTTCGTAGTCATACCATGCTTGTTACCAGTCCTCAGTGAAAGGAAGCTGAACAAATTAAATTTTCAGAAAGCGAAAGTGAAAGTGAAAGTCACACAGTCATGTCTGACTCTTTGAGACCCCATTGACTATACAGTCCATGGAATTCTCCAGGTCAGAATACTGGAGTGGGTAGCCTTTCCCTTCTCCAAGAGACCTTCCCAACCCAGGGATCGAACCCAGGTGTCCCACATTGCAGGTGGATTCTTTACCAGCTGAGCCACAAGGGAAGCCCTAAGTTTTCAGAGGGACATGCAAATTCTCTGGGAAGCTCATCTGAAAGAATTAATTTGTTTATTCATCATATACACATTCATTACTTGTCAGCTTTCTATTATTGAGCCAGGTTTATGAAGATAGTAGTAAAAAAAAAAACAACAGAATTAGTCTCTTCTCTCATGAAGCTTATAATTGTGTGATGAAGACTCACAGAAATAAAAGAAAAATACTTAATTATCAGTGTTAAGTTACATAAAATGTGCTCAATTAAATATAACTAAAATCTGTAAAAGTAAAGAGATGTTTTATAGAAAAAGTACAGGAAACTATTAACATACATGATTCCATCTTGAAAAATTATACTTTGAGTACTTAATATTCCACACAATTATATTGTTTGGATTATAGCAGAATTTTTGTTCATTTTAAAACCTTACCCTAATTTGTTCAAGCCTTCCCCCTTTTCTAAAGAATTTTTTCTTTTCTTTGTTTTCCCCCAAAGTTTAAAGGTTTTATTTTATATTGGGGTATAGCCGGTTAACAATGTTGTGGTAGTTTCAGATGAACAGCAAAGGGACTCAGCCATACATATACCTGTATCCATTCTCCTCTCAACCTCCCTCCCATCTAGGCTGCCATGTAACATTGAGTAGAGTTCCATGTATGTTCAAGCCCTTTTTGAACTGTATATTTAGACTGTTCTGCACCTTGAGATAATGACTTCTTTTCAATTTTATACAGGGAAGGGGAGAATTGAAAGGAACAGTCTCTTTCACATTTAAAAACCAGAGCTAGGGTTTCCCTGGCAGTCCAGTGGTTAAGACTCTGCTTTTTGATCCCTGGTTGGGGAAGTTCAGCATGCAGCCAAAAAGGAGAAAAAAAAAAAAAAAACAGGATAGTAATTCTACACAAACTCTTTCAGAAAACAGAGAAGGAGGGAACACTTCCCAACACATTTTAAGTATTACTGTGGTCCTGAAAAGCAGAGAAAGGTATACATGCAAAAGAAAGAAAATCAGACCAGTGTCCCCCAGGAGCATAGATGCAGTCAGCTCTTCACAAAATCAGATCACACAATAAATGCAAAGAATAATGCATCAGACCAAGTGCATTTTTCCCTCAGAACATAAGGTTGATTTAACATTAAAAATTAATCACAGCAAGCACCCATATGTATACCCAAGGAGAAAAGAAATACCATTTCAGTAGATGAAAAAGAATTTTAACAAGTTCAATACCCACTTATGATAAAAAAAAAATTCTTGGGAAAACAGGAAAAAGGAAACTTCTTAAAAAATAAAAAGCAAGGGACTTTCCAGGTGGTCCAGTGGTTAAGACTCTGTGCCCTAGTACAGGGGCCAGGGCCAGGGAACTAGATCCCTCATGTTACAACTAAAAAAATCCTGCATGCAGCAGCAAAGATAGCGCAGCCAAATTAAAAAAAAAAAAAAACAAAATAGAACTACAAGCTAAGTGAACATTACTTAAAAATTTAATAATCAATGACTTTTTTGCAAATAGAATCATAAAATGCAGAGGTAGGAGGAAACTTGTGGAACTTCTATGCTAATAGTTTATTTTATTGAGTGCTTGCTAAGAACTCTATGAACATTATTTTATTTAATCCTTAAAACTACTCTATAAAATACCTTCAACTTTTATTTCCATTTTACAGATGATAAAACTGAGGCTTGGAAAAATCAAATAAATTGCCTAAGGAAATACAACTAGTAAATGGCGCAGCCAATAATTGAACTACGATCTGTTGTTTGGAGTTAGTGGTCACTACTACTTCTCACTTAGTCACTTTACCTTATAAGTTAGGCAACTGAGCATCAGGTCACACTGATTAAGGTTAATGGCAAATTTAGGACTAGAATTCAGGCTCTCTGACTCCTGGGGCACTATGTGTTACTTTCACATCTAATCCTCCCACCCCTGCCTTTTCATCAAAACACCCATTATTCCTCCTTCGGAGCTCCGGGCCCAAAATACAAGAGAAATAAATATAATTTAGAGAGCCAAGAATTGCATTTCGTCTCCTGCTTTGTTTAGCATTCAAAACCACGAAGCCACATAGAAGACACTGCCTACTCTCAGAAAAGAGTCGTCTTAAAGCAGGATTGAGTGGAACTCTCCCTTTAAAGGAATGCAGATGGTGAGAAAGGAAATGTATTAAAGGGAAAAGGAGGCAAAGAAAGTTAGGGTGAGGGTAGAGGATGACCATGGTTTTCCTGTCTCGGAGATTTGAAACTCTGGAGCCCAAGCCAAAGAATGCAGGTGAGGGACTTCCCTGGTGGTCCAGTGGTTAAGATTGTGCTCTGGCAATTCAGGGGGCCCAGGTTCGATCCCTTTCAGGGAACTAGATCCTGCATGCCACCACTAAGAGTTCACATAAAGCAACTTAAAAAAAAGGATCTTGAATCTCGCACCACAACTAAGACCCAGTGCACCAAAATAAATAAATATAAATTTTTAAAGCTGCTTTAAAAAAAAGGAATGCAGGTGATGTAAGTGCCCCGGGAGACCTCAAACCGCCCTTTTGTGACAAAGATCAGTTCCTATCTTCCTACTCATAGCCCCCAGGGCTTCTCAGAACCACTTGAGAGGTGCTGGGGAGTGGATCCAAGGGCATCAAGACTCTGGAGTTCTGCCCTGCCCTCTGGAAAGGTTTGGTAAAGTTAAAATGAAAAAATTCGTTGCAACTCGAGCAATGTTATTAAGAAGAGAAACATTATGGACTGGATAGCGTCGAAGCAGGCCAGGAGGGAGAAGAGCAGTGTGGGCCCCTTCCTCTCACACAGGCTGAGGTCCCCTAAGGGATGTTCTCACCCAGACAGAAAGGAGCCCACCTTCCCTGGCCGGCACTCATCGTGACTGGCATCATTCCTATGGCCTGCACCAGGTCGAGGAATGTGGAGCAAGCATTTTGAACAATGAACACTAAGCTGTTGAAAATGGTTGCAGGAAAAACAAACTAGTTCAGGAGTCAGAAAATGTGTACAAATCTAAAGCTTGGTTGAAAGTTTTTCTAAACACATCGTGGTACACATGTGTGTACCATCTTCACACAGAGACAAAAAAGTGGACCCAAGATCTGCAAATTCACTGTTTTTCTTCCCCAGCTATATTTCAAAACTAATATACATCATTCCAAAGTCAGATGAAAGTACATGATTGTTTTTCCTTCCCCCAAATTAGTTTAATCATTTAGTTTTAGTTCCTTGTTCTCCCTCCTCAATCATAAAAGGTATAGAAATTCCCTTGCCCCATCTGTTGCATTAAGAAATATTTCCTGGGGGTACTTCTCCGGTGGTCCAGTGGTTAAGAATCCACTTGCCAATGCAGGGAACACGGGTTTGATCCTTGGTCTGGCAACTAAGAACCCACAAGCCATGGGGCAACTAAGCTCGTGTGCCACAACTATTGAGCCCTCAAGCCCTAGATCCCGTGCTTTGCAACAAGAGAAACCACCGCAATGAGAAGCCTGCATACTGAAACTAGACAGTAGCCCTCATTCCCTGCAACTAGAGAAGCCTCAAGTGCAGCAACAAAGATACAACACAGTCATAAATAATTTTTTTTTTAAAAAGAAACATTTCCTGGGACTTCCCTGGCGGTCCAGTGGTTAAGACTCTGCGCTTCCAATGCAGGGGGTGCAGGTTTGATTCCCAGTCTGCAAACTAAGATCCTACATGTAGCACAGCATGTTGAAAAGATAAAAAAAGAAAAGAAAAAGAAATATTTCCCAGTAGCCATAGAGGTTAAAAAATAAATAGGAAAAAGAATATTTTGAGGCGTGGAGGAAATTTTTAACTTCTGTTAGTTTCATTTTATGTGTTTAAGATTTATTGCTATTGTTTAGTCACTAAGATTCTTTGTGACCCCATGGACTACATAGCCCATCAGGCTCCTTTGTTCATGGGATTTCCAAGGCAAGAATATTGGAGTGGGTTGCCATGTCCTTCTCCAGGGGACCTTCCAGACTCAGGAATCAAACTCAAAGTCTCCTGCCTTGGCAGGTGGATTCTTTACTGCTGAGCTACCAGGGGAGCCTGTATTTAAGATTAGGAGCAAAACAAAACAAAGAACAGTAACAACAAAAAAAGCCTGCAACTTTCTCCCTCCAGAATCTTAAAATAATAAGTATAAAAACAGTGTGGAGAGTGGTCACCTGAGCAGGCTTAGGTCAGGTTGAGTCCTGATTCTGCCTTTTATTGATACTATGTGGCTTTAAAATCCTTAAACTTGTCTAGACCTTGTTTTATAATCTGTAAATTATATAGTAGTAGTCCCTTTTCCATAGGGTTTTTGTAAGGATTAAACAAAGGGACGCTTGTTTTAAAGCACATTGTATGAACTATGTTTTAGCTGTAATTATAAGGAGTACAAAAGTGGAAAGAAAGTAGTCATTCTAGGAAGAGCGAGGACATATAGGTAACCTCTAAGGAAGGAGTGGAACTAAGCTCTGAGGCAGGGCCTCTGCTAGGACAAACAACATCTTTTTTGAGCAAACTGCAGAAAAATATGATTTATATCTTCCTCTGTGCTGATTCACTCTGATGCCAGGGCAATTTGACAATTTGATGCAATCAAGCAAGCAGCAGCTCTTATTAAGGAACTCATCAAAGGAAATATTAGCGAATTGCCAAAGACAAATACTTCACAATCCCACTTATTTGTGGAATAGGGAAAGCTTTTTGGAAGGTCGATGTGGAGAAGGCTATTTCCTAAATAACAGCTTCTCCAGTGTTTCCTATTTCTCTGTGCTCTCTGGTTATCATTGAGGACTAAGGAATGCCAGAGTTGTTGGGATGACCTGGAAATATGCTCAGGGTAAGATGAGAAATTTCCAGAAACTTGATCATAAGAGTTGACATGGATCTGGTGACTGGAAATGAGCTGGAAAAGTAAGATCAGACCAGGAAAAGTTTGCCTGATTTACTAAGACTAGAGTTTATCCTTGATGCATAAGTAATAGGGAGCCATAAGCGTTTTTAAGCAGGGATGTTACATGCTTAAATTTATACTCTAGCATGAGAACTCTGTTTACCTGTGTGACAAACGGACTGCAAGGGGAGAGCTTGGTTCATGGAAGCCAGATGCGATAAACCCAGTAGCAGCAATAAATAAATAAACTACTTTTGACCTCATGAAAATTTTCCTTTCTCCTATTTGCCTCGAGGCCAGCAGGATACCTGAGAAACGTGTCAAACATCCTTGTAATGTTTGTGCTGACATTCTCAAAAGTAAAGTATTTCTGTGCAAATGGCCAGTCTGATTTATAGAGTTGGTAAACTATATGTATGTAAGGTCAAGGCTAAGGACTGAAAGTTAATATCCCAAGAGGGAAGTACAGTGGAAAACAAAGCAAAACTGAATGAGGACAAAAAACTGAATGAGGTGTCTGTCAAAGATATTTTTCAGGGATACAGGCTGGATATTGAATTGTTTGAAGTAAGATGACTGCCCATATGTTTTCATTACCAGTGTAACAGTTCCTGGCTGGAACCTAGCTTAATACTTTTAAGCAATGCATCTGAAATGTAGGTCCAAAGTTTAACTGTAACTAGTGACTAGCCCTAAGTGGAATCTTACTTATGGGCTGTCTGGCTAGACTTCTGCTTTTAGGTGCAACCGGCTGTCAACACAGACTGACAGGGTTTGTCTCCTCATTCCAAACTGGGTAAGGAAACCTCCTTCCCTGAGCCCATGCCTACTTCCCTGAACCCAAGATTAGTTTCCAGCAACTCCTCTTTATGCCAGAGCATCAAATTGGAATTGATGAATTTGGAATGCTGGATTTTCCTTGCAGTCCGTTGTTTTAAAGTTCACCAAGTGGCATCAAGTTCAGAGGACGGGATCTCAGCGGGAGGGAGGGAGGGAGGCGGAAGTGAGAGAGGAGGAAGGCTGGCGGACCGGCAGGGTCCCAGAGGGGAGATGGCCATCTCCTAAGAATAAACAGTTTCACCAGAGGTCGCGCTGGGGACATCTGCTGGTTGTTTGCTTTGGCCAGCGGCGGCCAAGAGGTCTCAGGGTTAGTGGTCCCCAGAGATCCCGAGCGGCCCCAACCCAGCAGCCTGGCTCCCTGCGCAGCTGCTGGAGCCTGCAGCGGGTCGCCTGGGGCGGCCCGGCGATTTCCGGAATTTCACAGAAGAGGGTTAGGCCAAGCCCCAGGGCAGCCACCCGCTAGGGGCCCAGCTCCTTGCAAACAAAGAAATCAAAATCGGCTGGAGCTGCCGGGGCTTCTGTTCGGGGATTGAACAGACCCTGAAGGAGCGCCCCGTCCCGCCCCTCCCCCAGCCTTACTCCTCTGTTTCCACAGTCAGATGCTCTAAGGGCCCTAGACACCCTTCCCCAATCTCCCAGCAGAAAGCAGGAGCAGTAAGTTGCTTTTCCCTTTAAAGAAAAAAAAAAAAAGTTATGAATGTAATTCCACCCCCACCTCCATCCCAAACGCCCAGAATCACCCAGGCCCCGGGCCTCTGCTGGGAGCCCTCTCCTAGATTTCTCTACTTACAAGAGACCTCAATTTCCTCACAAAACAGAAAGGAGGGGTGAATTTTTTTTTTTGATGGTATGGGAGGGGGTGGTGAGCCATATTTATCAATAAAGTATAAGATATACGGTAATCTTTTTAAATTTTAAAACTTCATGAAGTTCAAAGATTAATCCATAACTACAGTCTCATTTTAAAAAAAGGAAACCCTTCAAGGTCTCCCTCAAACCCTTTCTCCTTAATCCTCCCCCTCTCCCCCAAGCCATTCATAAAAGTTATTAATTTGGGGCCTTTCCTGATGGCTCAGTGGATAAGAATTCACCTGCCAATGCAGGAGACAGGAGCTAGGTCCCCGATTCAGAAAGATCCCACATGCCACGGAGCAACAAAGCCCGCACAGCAACAAAGACCCAGCACAGCCAAAATAAATAAATTTTTTTAAAAAGTTATTAATTTGGGAATCCCCTGGCAGTCCAGTGGTTAAAACTCCACCTTTCCACTGCAGGTGGCGTGGGTTTGATCCCTGGTTGCGGAACTAAGATCCCACATGACATACAGCACAGACCTCCCAAAAGTTATTAATTTTATTACTATTCTAGATTTCTTCTTTCAAGGCTGCTGTCCACATCTCATCGTTGTGGTCTCCACAGATCCAGGGCGGGGCATGTCAAGAACCCAGCAGAGGCTTCTGACAGCCTATTCCCTGTGTGGGAGCACAACTGAGTTCTAGTTCCTACTCCCCAATTTTTCTTGCAAGCTGCTTAAGTATTGTTGTTGCTCAGTCATTAAGTTGTATCTGACTCTTTGTGACCACACGGACTGCAGCACGCTAGGCTTCCCTGTCCTTCACTATCTCCTGGAGTTTGTTCAAACTCATGCCCATTGAGGCAGTGATGCCATCCAACCAGCTCATCTTCTTTTGCCCCCTTATCCTCTTGCCCTCAATCTTTCCCAGCAACATCAGGGTCTTTTTCAATGAGTCATTTCTTCGCATCAGGTGGCCAAAGCATCCATTCTTCGGCACTTAGCCTACTTTATGGTCCAGCTCTCATATCTGTACGTGACTGCTAGAAAAACCATATTCTGTATATTTAGGGCTAAAGAAAACATATATTAAAATTATTTCATCTGTTTCTCCATGCTTTGACAAGGCTACTAGAAAATGTTAAATTACAAGTGGGTTCACATTCTTCCATATTTTCTATTGGACAGCATTGCTTTTCAGTAACATTAACTTTGAGACTTCCCTGGTGGTTCAGTGGCTAAGACTCCGAGCTTCCAATACAGGGGGCCCGCCCAGGATAGATCACTGGATAGATCACAGGGCTTCCCTGGTAGCTCAGCAAGTAAAGAATCTGCAATACAGAAGACCCTGGTTCGATTCCTGAGTCAGGAAGATCCACTAGAGAGGGGACAGGCTACCCATCTCCAGTATTCTTGGGCTTCCCTGGTGGCTCAGCTGGTAAAGAATCCTGCAAAGTAGAAGACCTGGGTTGGGAAGAGCCCCTGCAGAAGGGGACGGCTATCCACTCCAGTATTCTGGCCTGGAGAATTCCACGGACTGTACAGTCCATGGGGTCACAAACAGTCAGACATGACTGAGCAACTTTCACTTTCACAGAACTAGGTCCCACATGGTGCAACTACAAGTTCTCAGGCTGCGACTAAGGGTTCCAAGAGCCAGACATCCCTGGTGATGAAGTGAGCTGTGCTCCTGACCGTGTGATAAAGGATGACATGGAGCTTCCGCTTCTGGGCCCTAGTGAGCCTGATGAACGCACCTGGAGGAGCACCTACTGCATCACCCTGTCACATTGCATATCCCCTCCTGCCTGACAACTCACACCTGCTGCCTTCCCAGGGGAAGACGATTCTCCACCCCCCCAAGCCTGGTTCTGGGCCAAGCTCAGGGAGCTCCCAGCTGCCTCAGTATCTTCTGCTCCTTAAGTACACGCTCACCACCCTAGGGGAGGCTCTCAACAGACCCCCAGCGTTATTTTCTCTCAGTTCTAATAGTGAGGCTATAATTCTAGACATTCATAAAGGCACACATATCCCATAGAGGATTAGAAGAGGACAGTGGGAAAGGAGTACATCAAGGCTGTGTATTGTCACCTTGCTTATTTAACTTACATGCAAAATACATCATGCAAAATGCTGGGCTGGATGAAGCGCAAGCTGGAATCAAGATGGTCAGGAGAAATATCAAAAACCTCAGATAGGCAGATGACACCACCCTTATGGTAGAAAACAAAGAATTAAAGAGCCTCTTGATGAAAGTAAAAGAGGAGAGTGAAAAAGTTGGCTTAAAACTCAACATTCAGAAAACTTAAGATCATAGCAATCTGGTCCCATCACTTCATGGCAAATAGATGGGGAAACAATGGAAACAGTGACAGGCTTTATTTTTGGGAGCTCCAAAATCACTGCAGATGGTGACTGCAGCCATGAAATTAAAAGACACTTGCTCCTTGGAAGAAAAGCTATGACCAACCTAGACAGCATGTTAAAATGCAGAGACATCACTTTGCTGACAAAGGCCCACATAGTCAAAGCTATGGTTTTTCTAGTATTCATGTACGCATGTGAGAGTTGGGCCATAAAGAAGGCTGAGTGTCAAAGAATTGATGCTTTTGAACTGTGGTGTTGGAGAAGACTCTTGAGAGTTCCTTGGACTGCAGGGAGATCCAACCAGTCCATCCTGAAGGAGATCAGTCCTGAACATTCATTGGAAGCACTGATGCTGAAACTGAAGGCCACCTGATGTGAAGAGCTGACTCACTGGAAAAGATCCCGATGCTGGGAAAGATTGAGGGCAGGAGGAGAAGGGGATGACAGAGGATGAGATGGTTTGGTGGCATCATCAACTCAATGGACATGAGTTTGAGCAAACTCTGGGAGATGGTGAAGGACAGGGAAGCCTGGCGCACTGCAGTCCATGGGGTCGCAGAGTCGGATAGGACTGAGCAACTGAACAATAACAACAGCAGCAAGGCATGGCTGTCTGGTCCCTGTCTTTGTCATTTTCACAAGATCTATACATTAAAACAAACTGATTTAGATCACAGTTATACCCTGGGGATATAAAAAGGAAGGTCAGGTGTTCCAGTCCAATTGGACGTCTCAACAGACACTGAGAGGAGAACAAGTCATGCTGAAGTGTTCGGGTACTCCCCTTTCACCGCATCCCCTTTCTATTTTTTAATTAAAATATAGCTGATGTACACTAACATGCTAGTCAGGTGTGTTACATAGTGATTTGACATTTGCATCCCCTATGAGATGACCACCACGGTAAGTCTACTAACCAGTGGTCCCCACATAAAGTTATTGCAATACTATTGATCATATTCCGTATGCTGCATATTACATCCCTGTGGCTTATTCATTATATAACTAGAGGTTTGTACCTCTCACCACCTTTCTTTAAAAGTGGATTTGTCCTTTTAGCAGGTGTTCTGGGGGCTCTGCTGAGATGCAGCTGGGGTGAGGGCAGGAGAGAGGAGAGGAGGTCATCCAGGAGCTTGTGGGGAAGGACCCTGGAGCACTGGTGGGCTGAGACCATGGAACAGAAACTACTCGTTTCTGCCTATAAATCTGTTCCTTGAAACAAGCTATTTTCCATCACTGGTGCCACCTCCCCAGCAATTCTGTACAAAAAAGTCCATACGTGAAAAAAGCTGGTGCCTGGAGTGACCTAGTGTGCAAACCACTTCCTTGAAGTCTCCTGGTTTTACAGAGATGTCTGTTAAGTATACGACTGTTTACCTGCTTCAGAGCAGGCAGTTCTGGGGACACCTGTGAAATCACTGACACTTGTCCTCAAGGCCCCTCACCTCTGCTTTTTATGCTCTCTCCCTCTGCATTGGTGTCCCCACCGGGTCACTCTCATTCATTCATTCAAAAAGTGATCACTGACCTTCTAACTACAGAAGCCTTTTACTAGGTACTGAGTATGCTTACAAAGATGAATAAAATACTATCACTTTCTTGGAGGAACTCACGTTCTGGCGAGGGAGGAGATATATGAATACAATTATAGTGCAACACGCTAAGTGCTTGTGTGAGACACACAGGAACAGAGCTGCACTTATGTTCTCCTTGCTCGTACTTACCTGGGTCAGGGAGGAATCTGATCAATTAATTCCTGCTGAGGTACAGAAGCCTGGTGAGAACCTAATGAGTTACCTTTCCCAGGGGTATTTTTGCTAATTTCATAGCATCTTCGTTCTTAGCATATTTAGTAATCAGAACCAACATAGTATGTCTGTTTAAATTTCTCCACTTCTGGTACCACTCCCCTCATTCAGGCGTTCATCAACTTTACTCCTGTTCTGATTTCTAACAGTTCCCTGCCCCCTGCCTCTCCGCTCTCTAAAGCTTTCTTCACAGCCTGTCAGATTAATTTGCCCACAGCACAGTTCTGATTGTAGCCCTTACATCTGCTGGTCAAGCAATTTAATCTCTCACCACTTCAACTTACTCATTTGTAGGATGGTTGTAATGATGCCCTGCTGATTTCGTTAAATATCTGTGGTGAGGAAATGGGATAATGTTTATGAAAAATCTTAATAATCGTAAGAGGCTGTTCACATACATTATTATTATTCTCATTTTACTATGCGGTTTAAAAGCCTTCAGTGGGAGACACACTCTCTGCAGCCCAGCCCTCCATACTTGAGTTTCAGCTTACATCCTCAAATTCTTCACCTCTCCTTTCCTACAAAATGGATGCTACATTCTTACAAGGTCAGTGTAGTCAGCATCCTCTGAGCACGTCTTCTTACAGCCCCATCTGGACCATTTCCCATGCTATTCCTCCCACCTGGAGTGCCCTGGCCTCCATCAGACTCCCTCTGCTTTCATCCAAGCCTCACTTTCCTGTCTTTCCTTAGTCAGCTTTCCTTACTTAGCTGTCTCAGTCCCATCAACAGATGAATGGATAAAAAAGATGTGGTATATATAATATATATAGGCTTCCCAGGTGGCGCTAGTGGTAAATAACCCGCCTGCCAATGCAGGAGACATAAGAGACATGGGTTCAATCCCCGAGTCAGGAAGATCCCCTGGAGGAGAGCATGGTAACCCACTCCAGTATTCTTGCCTGGAGAACTCCCATGGGCAGAGAAGCCTGGTGGGCTACCGTCCATAGGTTGCAAAGAGTCAGACACAACTGAAGCAACTGAGTGCACACACACACACACACACACACACACACACACATGCACACAGGGGCGGTGGCATATTACTCAGCCATCAAAAATAATGAAATAATGCCATTTGCAGCAATATAGATGGACCTAGAGCCTGACATACTGAGTGAAGTAAGTTAGACAAAGACAAACATCGTAAGAGATACTTACATGTGGAATCTAAAAAAATGATATGAATGAAACTATTTACAAAACAGAAGCAGACTCATAGACTTAGAGAACAAACTTATGGTCACCAGCAGAGAAGGAGAGGGAAGGGATAGTTAGGGAGTTTGGGATGGACATGTACACACTGCTATATTTAAAATGAATCATCAACAAGGACCTACTGTATAGCACACGGAACTCAACTCAATGTTATGGATAATAACCTAAATGGGAAAAGAATTTGAAAAAGAATAGATACATGTATATGTATAACTGAATCTCTTTGCTATATACCTGAAGCTAACAACATTGTTCATCACCTATAGACGCCAATGTAAAATAAAAAGTTAAAAAAATAAAAATAAAAGCCTCTTCAAACCACTCAGGGTCATGGCAATTTCTCCATCTCCTGAGCTCCTTCCTGTAACAGTACATACCTGGCATGTAGCACAGCCACCTAATTGATAGACTTACATAACTTTTCACATGGATGTGAATTGTCCCCTCTTCTAAACTAGACAGCCCCTCTTATGGGCTGAATTCTGTCCTACCCAATTCGTATGCTAAGGTCCTAACCCTCAGTACCTAAGAATGTGAAGGTACTTGGAGATAGGGTCTTTACAGAGGTAACTGACATAAAACAAGGTCATTAGGATGGGTCTTAATCCAATATTATAGGTGTCTTTTTAAGAAGACATGGGGTCTTCCCTGGTGGTCTGGTGATTAAGAATCTGCTGCTGTCACAGGGGATACAGACTCTACCTCTGGTCCTGGAATATCCCACAGGCCCAATGGAGCAACTAAGCTGGTGCACCACAACTACTGAGGCCGTGCCTACACAAGAGAAGCCACCACAGTGAGAAGCCCATGCTCTGCAATTAGAGAGCAGCCTCTGCTCGCTGCAGCTAGAGCAAGGCTGAATGTAGCAACGAAGACCTAAGAGTCAAAAACAAAAGAGTCTAAATAAATAAATTTTTCATAAAGAACCTAAAAACATCAAACCAAAAGATAGACTATAGACTGTGTCAGGGGTTCCCAAGAGCATTAAAAAAAAAAAAGAAGAAGAAAAAGAAGAGAAGGTTAGAACCTAGACAAGTACAGAAGGAAGACCATATGAGGACAGAGGGAGAAGATAGCTATATACGAGACAAGGAGAGATGCTTCAGAAGAACTCAATCCTGCAGATATCTTAGTCTTGGGCTTCCAGCTTTCCAGAACTGTGAGAAAATCAATTTCTGCTGGTTTCATCACCCAGTATGTGGTACTTTGTTAGGACAGGCCTAGCACAATAATCCTCCCATGATGGAGCCCCTGAAGGGCAGCCACTTTGGATTTTCTCCAAAACTCTAACTAGGGAATTATTTGCCAAGTACCTTGTCATTTTCCCCTTTTCCTCCATCTTTCCCTCTGTATCTTTTCATGTTGTATATCACTTATGTCCCCACCAGACGGTGCATTCTGAAAGTTCAGGACCACATCTTCTGTTACACATACTTGGGGGTCCAATGAGGGACTTGGAGCACAGAGGTTGTATAAGAAATGCCTGAAGGGGAAGCATGTTGAAAAAAGTGTTTCAGCCATTGGGCTGTACAGATTGACCTCAAAGGAAGTTCACTGAGGACATTTGTTCTTTTTTCTAAAGGTTTTCTCTAGGAAATGGGATCTCTTGCCTTGAAACGCATCTGGCTGAGAGAGTACAGAGCAATGACATTAACCGTAATTGACATTAAAGCATCTCCCTGGACCGATGTTGATGGGGCTCCCAAGGTTTCCGGGCTCGTGTTGCAGGAAGCACTGACATTCAAGCTTGCCCATCGTCTGGAACACTGAACGCCTCTCCTCTCCCCAGGCACAGAGCTGCCTCCAGGGTTTCAGCAAATAAGAGTTTCAGCTATTTTCTCTTTACGGAGGAAGGCACAAGTGAAAACTTTTATCTAATCTTTTTCTTTGAAGTTCCTTTTTTCTCTTGCCAGCTTTTCTCCTTTGAGTCCTATTGCCATGACCACATCTGTCCCTAGAGATCTACCTCGCCCACTTAAAATTTTGGCCCAAGTATGGAAAATAGAACGTCCTCTCTCCTTATACCAGTTAATAAATCAGAGGAACATTCAAAAAGAACTTTACTGTGAACTATAAGAGGAGTGAACATATATGTTTATATATAATGAGTATATGAAATAGCCTGTATGTGCATGTGAGCATAACAATATTTATGAAGTATTTGTTTTTAAACAATTGGCCCACTTAAATTACTCACAAGCACTATTATTTCCACCTCTAGGCTGAGCAAATTCCTCTTTAATTCCTTGCCTTTTCTTCCTTTGCTTCTTTTCCTTTTCAGAGATGGTACTGGAATTAAACAGTTGTCATATACCGACCTTCTGGGCAAAAATGGGTCTTGGGCATTCCCTGGCAATCCAGTGGTTAGGACTCTACACTTTTACTGCTGAGGGCCGAGATTCAATCCCTGGTGGGGGACCTAAGATCCCGAAAGCCTCAAGGTATGGCAGTGGGTTGCTGGCCCACCCCAGATGAATACGGAGCCCTTACACTCCTCAGCTCTCATTCTTCGCAGCAAGACAGAGATCATGCAGACCCATGATCAGGCAGTCCTCCCACCCCTCCTCCACACAGTGGTGTTGGGGATGATGTCACTGCTCTATCCTGACTTGACTTCTGTTTGTCAGTGAGAAGCTAGTTTCTCTTTGTGATTGGAGTATGAACAGCAAACCTGAAGACAGAAAACTAGCTCCCTATCCGAAAGCTCTGACTAAATAGCCCTAGATCTTACAGGCATATGGGTTAGTGGGCCAGCCCTCCATGGAGGCCACACAAACAATGGCCTGTTCTGGGGTGTTAATGGGCCCACACTGGTGGGTCTGGAGGTCTTGCCTATTTGTGCTATTCATGGAACCGGAGCCTCAAGAAGGTAGATATTTTATCCTGGATTTTTATCATGTTAGTCTGAAAGGCACCACAGTTCTTTTATCATGTCAGATATCATGAGGTAGAGCATAGCACATCAGATAAATACGGCAACAACTTAGATTTAGGGGATGATCATTGGTTTGGAATTTGGAGGTCCACCTCCAAATTTGAGTCCTAGTTCTATCATTAACTAATCTAAATGACCTTTCATCTTTCTGGGCTTCTAAGATGAGAATGGCTTTGCTTTTCACTGACATTATCACAACTCAGTGTAGAAACACTGATGGTCTCTCACTGATCAGAAGTCTTTCACTGCCCATCATATAACTGATGGGCAGTTATATATGCCTTTGATGAATTTAATGGAAATGAATTATGTAGTTAGTGTAATTTGGAGGGATCAAAAGTATCCTAATATGGGTCTCACTGGGAGAAAGACAATAGAAAGAACTTTGGTGGTTAAAAAGTTGGGGATTATTAGATAGATGATACAGAAATCCTCCTAACTCTGAAATTCTAGAATCCTGATTGTGTCTGTATTGTCATTGTACAAGAAAAGTACGTGAAACCTGGGCAAGTGAAAGTGGGAATAGCAAGGTGGTGAGAGACTAGAGAAGATTGGGGAGGGAAAACGTATTTAGTTGATGATCATGATTTGTGACTCAGCAAATCTATTCTTTCATTTAATACAATCCTCCTATGAGGAAGGTATTATTAGCCTATTGATGGAGAAACAGACTCAGAGAGGTTTAGTGTTTGCAGAACTCACAAGTGTGGAGCTAGGGTTTGACTTTAGCTCCAAGTCTGTGGATTTTAAAAACATGTCCTTTTTTTGATACCATCTCATCATGTCTTTTCATGCCGAGACATGGCAGCCAGCCTCCCTGCTCTGGCCCTCAGTGACTGGCCTCCTGGCATTCACATGTCTCTGTATAGTTTCCTTCTACACTGAATAGAACCAGTCTTTGTAAGCAATGGGGTTTTGTAGAAATGAAGGTGTGTGATTTCTGAGAGTGGATCATCAACACATTATGACTTCTATCTTGCTTTCTTGGATTGCTCTCTCTCAGCAACACAGGCATCATGGCATGAGGATAATAAATCAGTGCATGGAAAAACCCACGTGGGGAGGAACTGAGCCTTCTGCCTACAACCAGCATCATGTAAATATGCCATCCTGGAAGCTATTGTGGACTGAAAGTTTGTGTCCCCCAAATTCACATACTGAAGCCCTAACTCCCCTCACAGCATGGCCACATTTGGAGATGAAACCTCTAAGGAAGTAATTAAACTTAAGTGAGGTCACGGGGTGGGGGTGGGGGGCTAATGATTAGTGTCCTTCTAAGAAGAGAATCAGAGAGCATACACACCACATCTCTCTCCCTCTCTCTCCATCTCCCCCTCTCTCCCTCCCTGTACCCATGTACCAAAGAAAGGCCATGTGAAGTCATAGTAAGGAGGTGCCATCTGCAAGCAAGGAAGAGAGCCTTCAGAAGAAATCCATTTGCTGGCACCTTGATCATGAATTTCCAACCTCCAAAACCATGAAAAAATAAATGTGTTTCTTAGCCAAAATATCAAGCCACTCAGTCTGTGATATTTTGTTATCGCATTAGCCTGAGCTAACTCATACCAAAGAAGCAGACTGATCCTTCAGCCCCAGCCAAGCCTTCAGATGACTGTAGCCCCAGCTTGACTGCAAACTCAGGGTCCCAAGCCAGAACCAGCTGGGTAAGCCTCTTCTGAATCCTTAACCCACAGAAACTGTGAAATAAGAAATGCATGTTGTTTTCAGTCACTTAATTGGAGGGCGGATGCTTCTATATGCAGCAATAGATGACTGATGCAAGAAGTGAGGGAGAGGGCCGTTTAGGGCCAGGCAGTACCCGAAGGGCATTTTGCATAGCTGAAGGAAAAACACATCATTTGTGAGACCTCACCTGTGGGACAGAGCCAAGCTATGTTTCATCCCCCAGGTGAACTCTTAGACTAGGCTTCCTGGGATTTCCTGGGTGGTCCAGTGGTTGGGGCTCTGAGCTTCCAATGCAAGAGGCACAGATTTGATTCCTGGTCAGAGAACTAAGGGGCTTCCCAGCTGACTCAGTGGTAAAGAATCTGCCTGCCAGTCATCTCCCAAAAGATGCTTCCTTCCTCCCGGAAATACCTGCTAAGCATTCCCAGCAGCAGTGCATATGGCTTATTGCATATGGCTCCAGGGGAAATCTCCTCAAATATCACTACTTGGATACTCTCTTTCCTGATCTCTGTCTTTTATTTGGCTAACAAATTATTCTGGTTAATATTTCTATTGAATGCTGAAGTTTATGACCAAGTTAATGTTTAAGAGTTTCAGGAGTGGGACTTCCCTGATAGTCCAGTGGTGAAGAATCCACCTACCAATGCAAGGGACAGGTGTTCAATCCTTGGTCTGGGAAGATCCCACATGTCACAGAACAACTAAGCCTGTGTACCACAATTACTGAGCCGGTGCTCTAGGGCCTGCAAGCCGCAACTGCTGTAGAGCCCGTGCATTGCAACCAGAGAAAGCCTGTGTACAGCAACGAAGACCCAGTGCAGCCAGGAGAACGATGGAATCACAGATGTTAAATACCAATTTATCAGCTGGCTCCTTATTCTAAAATAAAATTAAGAGGAACTGGGAGAGGAGGTCACAATGTCTGAGAAGGTTTAGGAAAGCAGGCCTAACCTTAAATAATCCGAGTTCAGGAAAATCCGGGAACATTAGAGCTAGGATGTCTCAGAAATGCCCCAGGACAAGCTCTCTATCTCAAGATCAAGAAGAAACGAATGCCCAGCGGCTGAGTCACTTGCCCGAGTGTACATGACGTGCGTGTGAATGAAGGAGCGGAGCCTGGAGCTCTGGCCTTTGGATTCAGTGCAGACTGTCCTATCTCGGGGTTGGGCAGAGAGCGCCAAGCCACTGCTTCTTCTGCAGGGGATCCCGACGTCTCCCAGCTCTGCACTACCTCCCTCCCCGCAGCCATTTCTTCCTTAAATGAATTTTCTCCCCTGCTCCTTCCTATGCAGTCCCTTCTGCACAGACAGCCCTCTCCCCAGGCCTGCTCTGGCAGGTTTCCATCACTCAGCCCGCTTGAAAGCACCCTCTGCCGCTTTGCTAAAACTCTGATACCCAGCCAGGCTTCGTCAGGTAGGAAGGTGGGGGAAGGGAGAGTGCCCTCGTGATGGGGTGAGGCAACTGGGGCTCTAATATCGATCGGCCACCAAAGATCTGCCCTGCAATATTAGGCAAGTCACGTACTGCTTCTCAGCCTTGGAGTGCCCTTCCAATTACAGTCCGCCGCCCCATCAATCAGAGAGAGCCGTCCCTTTTAATGAGTGAGCTAGCTAACTCTCAGCATGCCTACATAATGGAATGCTGCAGTCTTAATAAAATGCCTCTCTCCTGGAGGAGACTAAGAGCGAGAACAATGGTGGAGAATTCAGACACTCTGGACGCTGCTGCAAATCAGCCTTGGGGACTTCAGGGACAGTGCCAGCTCAGCCTGACTGTTTTGGTAGGACCCAGTCTCCGAGATGGGCCTCACCATCTCCCTTTTGAAAAGGCACTATTCATTATTCTCATATATGTTATGCCATCAGGTATATGATGTTAGTTTTGCAATAAATCACAAAGCCAATAGAGTACCTGAATATTTCAGCCTCTAAAACCAGGATTAGGGCTTCCCTGGTGGCCCAGTGGTAAAGAATCTGCCTGCCAATGTAGGAGATGTGGGTTCAATCCCTGGGTCAGGAAGATCCCCTGGAGAAGGAAATGGCAACCCACTCCAGTACTCTTGCCTGGGAAACCCCATGGACAGAGGAGCCTGGAGGGCTACAGTGCATGGGGTCACAATAGAGTCAGACATGACTTAGCGACTAAACAACAAAATCAAGGTTAGTTTCACTCTTGTCCTTATACTATGCAATGTCGAACACAGGGGCTTTGGAACTAGACAGACCTGGGTTCAAAACTGGCTTTACCACTTCCTGGCTGTTGGACCTGAACAAGTTACTTCCTTCTCTGAGCCCCATGCTGTTTCCATCTACCAGGTGTGGGGCTAGTAATCCACAGCCCCTGGGGTAGTTGTGAGGGTCACAGTAATATCATCACATAAAGGGCTTTCTCTGTGTATGGCACAGAGAAAATGCGCAGGGAGTATTAGCTATGACTATTGCTATCTGTATTTAATTCTCTGAGCTCCTTTATGTGCCAGGAATTATACTAGTCACTGGGGATTCAAATATAAAAGACAGTTGTTCCCTCAAGAAGTTCATGAAGTAGTTGCCATGCAGGCCTGGCTCTAAGACATTTGTAAAATGTGGAAGGAACAAAGATCTGTCAAAGCATTAAAGAAATGAATGTGCTGAAATATGGATGGGTGTGTGTTATTTTAAAAAATGAGGTTCACAAAGAAGACACTGGTGATAAGAATTTATTTCGACAGTCCAGCTATACCCTCATGAACTTAATTTTTCCTTGCCTGCGAAGGTAAATAAATACTGACATTTTGGGAAGGACAGTCCTTAGAAGCAGATTTTGCTGAATGGCTTCTCTATAGGTTTTTATAATTTCCTAAGTGGTGGTTCAGGGCTTCCCAAGTGGCTCAGTGGTAAAGAATCCGCCTGCCAACGCAGGAGATGTGGGTTCAATCCTTGGGTCAGGAAGATCCCCTGGAGGATGAAATGGCAACTCACTCCAGTATTCTTGCCAGGGAAATCCCATGGACCGAGAAGCCTGGTGGGCTACAGTCCATGGGGTCAAAAAGAGTCAGACATGATTTAGCGACTAAGCAACAACAACAACCAAGTTCTGGCTCACGTGACACTGACTGTTTATTTTAAGGGAAAATCAGAGCAGAGCAGATATGCAACACCAGAACCAGAGAATGGCTGGGACCTGCTGTGCTTCTCCTATTTAGAAGCCTCCTCGCCTTATAAACACCTTGGGCATGAATGCTTCAAGAAGTTGACAAAGAGCTTGCCAGCGTTGTATGGCAAATACAAAGTTGTATTTGAGCTCAAATACTTTGAGCTTGGCTGTACCAATTGGTTGAGACAGGTAACTTGAGGTTTCTTGGCTTTCCTATGACAGCGATATTGAAAAGGGGCAGGATAAGGCTGCTACTCACTCAAAGGTCTGTTTGGAGGGCAAACATGGTGCCCAGCCCTGGGCTCTGCCTGATGGAATTTGTAAGGGAAGTAGTTGAAGACCTTGGTCTCTAACTGCAAGTGACATATAATCTATTTGGGATGTAAGGACTAAGCTGGATGAAGCAAAGAATATATATATATACACACACATATATATATGTTTTTTATTCTAACTTAATTGGGATCTTCAGTAATTTATTTATTTTTGGCTGTGCTGGGTCTTCGTTGCTGTGCGCAGGCTTTCTTTAGTTGCAGTGAGTGGGAGCTACGCTCTAGTTGTGGTACACGGGCTTCTCATCGTAGTGGTTTTTCTTGTTGTGAAGCATGGTTTCTAGGGCACAGGCTCAGTAGTTGTGGCACACGGGCTTCGTTGTTCCATGGCATGTGGGATCTTCCAAAACCAAGGATCAAACTGGTATGCCTTGCATTGGCAGGCAGGTTGTTAACCACTGGACCATCATAGAAGTCCTGGAGCAAAGAATTGAATCCATTGGTGGTGGCCTAGTCAATAAGTCGTGTCCGACTCTTGAGACCCCGTGGACTGTAGCCTGCCAGGCTCCTTTGTCCATGAGATTCTCCAGGCAAGAATACTGGAGTGGGTTGTCATTTCCCTCTCCAGGGGATCTTCCCAACCCAGGGATCAAACCTGGGTCTCCTGCATTGCAGGCAGATTCTTTACCAACTGAGCTATGAGGGAAGCCTTTAATCCATTAAATATCTACAAAGTCCCTACCATGTGCTAAACCAGTTACACTCAGTTCATAAGAGGTTCTGTGGTTTCTTTTCTTTATTCTCTTTTGTGGAATCTCAGTTTCCTGACCAGGGATCAAACCCACACACTCTCAGTGGGAAAGTGCCTTAACCATTGGACCACCAGGAAAGTCCCTGTGGTTTCTTTTCTTTAGGTACACAATGATTGGGCCTCACCTGTAGAGCAGTGGTCCAAGAGTTATTTTCAGAGCAGCATCAACATTGTCTGGGGACTTGTTACAAATACAAATTCTTGGTCCCATTCCCACAGTCTCTGGGGTCCAGCAACCTGCATTTTAACAAGCCCTCCAGGTGCTTCTCTCTCTCTCTCTCTCTCTCTCACACACACACACACACACACACACACAAGAATCTGAGAACCATCTGATTCAGTAGTCTTGGTGTGGGATGTGGGGGACAGATGTGTTTTGCACATTTAGAGGGACAGATGTGCAAAAGGGCCAGAGGCAGGAAGGAGTGGGAAGAGCGGACAGCAGCCTGCTCTTTTCTCGGCCCTGAAGTAAGCACCCATTTATTCATTTAACACATATTTCCTGAATGCCTACTCTTGCAGCCGATTACTTCTGATTTCTAGCTCACCAATTTCCAATCATGGACATGGAACAACAGACTGGTTCCAAATCGGGAAAGGAGTACATCAAGGTTGTATATTGTCACCCTGCTTATTTAACTTATATGCAGAGTACATCATGAGAAACGCTGGGCTGAATGAAGCACAAGCTGGAATCAAGATTGCCAGGAGAAATATCAATAACCTCAGATATGCGGATGACACCACACTTACGGCAGAAAATGAAGAAGAACTAAAGAGCTTCTTGATGAAAGTGAAAGAGGAGAGTGAAAAAGCTGGCTTAAAACTCAACATTCAGAAAACTAAGATCATGGCATCCTGTCCCATCACTTCATGGCAAACAGATGGGGAAACAATGGCTGACTTTATTTTTGGGGCACCAAAATCACTGCAGATGGTGACTGCAGCCACGAAATTAAAAGACGCTTACTCCTTGTAAGGAAAGTTATGAACAACCCAGACAGCATATTAAAAAGCAGAGACATTACTTTGCCAACAAAAGGTCCGTCTAGTCAATGCTATGGTTTTTCCAGTAGTCATGTATGGATGTGAGAGTTGGACTATAAAGAAAGCTGAGCACCAAAGAATTGATGCTTTTGAACTGTGGTGTTGGAGAAGATTCTTGAGAGTCCCTTGGACTGCAAGGAGATCCAACCAGTCCATCCTAAAGGAAATCAGTCCTGAATATTCATTGGAAGGACTGATGCTGAAGCTGAAATTCCAATATTTTGACCACCTGATGCGAAGAACTGACTCACTGGAAAAGACCCTGATGCTGGGAAAGACTGAAGGCAGGAGGAGAAGGGGACAACAGAGGATGAGATGCTTGGATGGCATCACCAATTCGATGGACATGAGTTTGAGTGAGTTCCAGGAATTGGTGATGGACAGGGAAGCCTGGCATGCTGCAGTCCACAGGGTCACAAAGAGTCAGATATGACTGAGCGACTGAAATGAACTGAACTGAATTTCCAAACAGGATTTGAGGTGATTTACCACTATGAAAATACATCTAACACAGGAGCATAAATAATGCAAATAGAACAGAGTCCTGTTAAAAGGAACTGGGAAACAGATCTCTCAGGCACTGAGATGAGAGGATTGAGGGCTGGCTGGGAGCAAGGTCCTGTGAGAGACGCTGTGAGGTTTGTTGAGAGAGATGGGGGACCCCACCAGGGAAGATGAAAGTGCATTTATTTATTTACTTATGGGCACATGGTATGTGGGATCTTAGTTTCCAACCACAGGTCAAACCTATGCCCCCTGCAGTGGAAGCATGGAGTCTTAATCACTGGACTACCCGGGAAGTCCCATAAATGACCATATTTGAGCCCAGAGTTGTAGCACTTTCTAGATCATTTCGAGCTGGGGAAGTGGGTGTCCGTGTGCCTTGAAGGAGGGAGTGGGTTTGGGGGCTGAGATTAAAGCCACAGTTAGAAGTGGGAAGGGGCACCAGTGGGAGGAAGAGAATCCACCAAGTCCCTGAGGCAAAGAAGCGATGGAGGGAAGGAGTAGGAGCAATCAATGGGAATCCTGAGATTTCTCACACCGAAGAGGCAGAGGTTAAATTCAAGAGGGTCTTCACTGCAGCTGGAGAAACCTGTGTTCCGTTTGCTAGTGAGTCACGGAAGGCATTTGGAGGGGAGCAGGCTGGGGGCAGTCATATCTTGAGAAGATGAGTTTTGAAGAAGCACATAGGATGGGGGTGGAAGTAGCATGTGTGGGTGGGGAGACCACTAAGGAGGCTGGGTCTAACGTAGAGGAGGGGAGGAGGGCCCGGGCAAGAGAAGGGAAGGTCACTGACAGAGAGGCTTTGAGATTGTAACAGACAGCTCGCTCCTCAAAGTGTGGTCCAGGGACCTGCAGCACCAGCATCAACAGGAGCCTGTTAGAAATGCAGGGCCTTAGACCTGAGTCTGATCCCTATAGAGTTTGAATCTGCTTTTTTTTATTAAAAAAAAAAAAGAAAGAAAGAAAGAAACTGCATTTCAACAAGAGCTCCAGGTGATCTGCATGCATAGCAATGTTAGAGAAGAATGGGTATTTTGTCTCCTTAGGGAGGTTTATTACTAGGTATTTTATTCTTTTTGATGCTATGGTACATGGGACTGTTTCCATGACTTCTCTTTCTGGTCTTTCATTGTCAGTGTAGAGCTACCATATGATCCATCAATCCCACTCCTGGGTGTATACCCAGAAAAGATGAAAACTCTTAATTCAAAAAGATGCATGCACCCCAATGTTCATTGCAGCACTGTTTATAATAGCCAGAATGTGGATGCAATCTAAATGTCCATCAACAGAGGAATGGAAAAAGAAGATGTGATATATATATACATTAGAATATTACTCAGCCATAAAAAAGATCAAAATAATGCCATTTGCAGCTACCTGGAAGGACTTAAGAGACTGTCATACTAAATGAAGTAAGTCAGACAGAGAAAGACAAATATTGCTTATATGTGGAATCTAAAAAAGGGTACAAATAAACCTATATGCAAAGCAGAAATAGAGTTATAGGTATAGAAAACAAACTATGGTTACCAGATGGTAAGAGGAGGGAGGGATAAATTGGGAGATTAGGACTGACATATATTCACTACTATATAAAAGCAGATAACTAACGAGGACCTACTGTATAGCACAGAGAACTCTACTCCATATTCTGTAATGACCTACATGGGGAAAGAAATCTAAAAAAGAGTGGACATATGTATATGTATAACTGAAATACTTTGCTGTACACTTGAAACTAACACAGCATTGTAAATCAACTATAATCCAATACAATTTTTAAAAATAAAGCTTTCTGTGACTGCCAGATTGAGAAGTAATTGGCAGAAGGTGTGGGGATGTGCTGCCCATGAGAATGGAGGCTATATTAGCAGAAGATGGTATCAGTTGTTAAAAAAAAAAAGAAAAAAACAGTTTATGAGGACCCAGTTCAGTTCTGTTCAGTTCAGTCACTCAGTTGTGTCCGACTCTTTGTGACCCCATGAACCACAGCACGCCAGGCCTCCCTGTCCATCACCAACTCCTGGAGTCCACCCAAACCCATGTCCATCAAGTTGGTGATGCCATCCAGCCATCTCATCCTCTGTTGTCCCCTTCTCCTCCTGCCCCCAATCTTTCCCAGCATCAGGGTCTTTTCCAATGAGTCGGTTCTTCAAATTGGGTGGCCAAAGTATTGGAATTTCAGCTTCAACATCAGTCCTTCCAATGAACACCCAGGACTGATCTCCTTTAGGATGGACTGGTTGGATCTCCTTGCAGTCCAAGGGACTCTCAAGAGTCTTCTCCAACACCACAGTTCAAAAGCATCAATTCTTCAGTGCTCAGCTTTCTTTATAGTCCAACTCTCACATCCATACATGACCACTGGAAAAACCATAGCCTTGACTAGACGGACCTTTGTTGGCAAAATAATGTCTCTGCTTTTTAATATGCTGTCTAGGTTGGTCATAACTTTCCTTACAAGGAGTAAGCGTCCTTTAATTTCATTGCTGCAATCACCAGCAACTTCCTAAATACAGGATGTAGGAGAAGGAGAAGATTTGACAATAACATCAGATGTTTTGAGGGCTGGACCATAAAGGGTTGAGGGTAGAGTCAGAATCAGTTTTCATTAAGACTGAGTGGACCAGACTACAGGCCAGCTGTGGGTTCCAGGGCCCATAGCTAGAAGGATATGTCAGGAACCAGAGTATTTGCTTAATTTTTGTATACTACAAATCATCATATGGTGGAGCCACTTAAGTCATATTTTTGTAAAATTTTCTTTGTAAAATGGAGAGATAACAATATTGCCCAGATATAAATTTTATACAAACAATCCACATTAATTCACCAAATGCTTGCTAACAAGAACAGTAATAGTGATGATGATAACAGCAACATATATTCCCGTGTAAGTGCTCACCCTGTTGCATGGACTAAGTCATTTACTTCTAGGCAAATCAATAGTAACATGCCAACCAAAAACTTCCCTTAATTGTTTCAGACTTTTATCCCCCTTTGTACCATATAATTAATCTATTTATTCATCTGTTTCCCCCATTTGACTCTTCATAATTTTTCTCTTACTTAACATAGTGCCTCACAGTGAACTCATTAATTTTTTTTAAATGAATGAAAAATCAATTGAGTGAGAATAGCTATTTGTACAATGCTTTGTTTTAATGTTTTGGCATATACTAATATATCTGCCTCAAAGAGGAAGACACAAACTTAGTCATTCTCCTGTTTGCAGTATTGAACCAGTGTCAGGCATATAGCAATGACTCAATAAGCTTGGATGAATGAATGAATTTGCAGTTTGCACTAAAAAAGGTTTTTAGAATGTTGTAACAAATTCCTCAATTTAATAAAAACAGGACCTCAGAATCCTTGGATTTGAAGCTAACCAAAGAATGTTGAAACATAACCAAGTATGTTTTCATTTAGCCAAGGAATAAAGGATGTCATCACAGAAAGGTCATGATCTTTACAAAGTTCCAGAAAAAAGAACCAGAAGAATGAAACTGTGACAGTGTCATTCCACACTGTGCAGGGGACAGGCTGTTCCGATAAGAACAGGTACCTCTTAAGACTGGAGAACCTCATCAGCATCTCAGATCCTTCAGCCTGATGGAAGGATCCTCATATTCACTGCAGCCACTTCTGGTCTGTCATCTGGCCTCCTGAGCACGTGTGCCTCCCACACCCTCTATGGGAGTGTCCTGAACAAGTAACTAACCTTCAGCTGCTAAAAAGCCCTGACAGAGTATTAAGAAGTTTGGATGCCAGCTCCATCATATGGTAAGTCTGAAACCTTGAACAAGTTACTTGGCCTCTATGATAGTCTTAGAAGGGCTTCCCAGGTGGCAGAACAGTAAAGAATCCACCCGCCAATGCAGAAGATGCAGGAGACTCAGGTTGGATCCCTGGGTCAGAAAGATCCCCTGGAGGAGGGCATGGCAACCCACTCCAGTATTCTTGCCTGGAAAATTCCAAGGACAGGGGAGCTTGGCAGGCTACAGTCCATGGGGTGGCAGAGAGTCAGACATGACTGAGCCTGCACGCAATACAGGCAATAAGCCTTAGTTTCTTCATCGGTAAAATATGATTAAAACTGACCTCTCAAGGTTCAGTTCAGTTGCTCAATCGTGTCTGACTCTTTGCCACTCCATGGACTGCAGCACGCCAGGCCTCCCTGTCCATCACCAACTCCCGGAGCTTATTCAAACTCATGTCCATCAAGCCAGTAATGCCATCCAACCATCTCATCCTCTGTCGTCCCCTTCTTCTCCAGCCTTCAATCTTTCCCAGCATCAGGGTCTTTTCCAGTGAGTCAGTTCTTCGCATTGGGTGGCCAAAGTATTGGAGTTTCAGCTTCAGCATCAGTCCTTCCAATGAATATTCAGGACTGATTTCCTTTAGGATAAACTGGTTGAATCTCCTTGCAGTCTAAGGGACTCTCAAGAGTCTTCTCCAACACCACAGTTCAAAAGCATCAATTCTTTGGTGCTCAGCTTTCTTTATAATCCAACTCTCAAATCCATACATGACTACTGGAAAAACCATAGCTTTGACTAGATGGACCCTTGTTGGCAAAGTAATGTCTCTGCTTTTTAATATGCTGTCTAGCTTGGTCATAGCTTTCCTTCCAAAGAGCAAGCATCTTTTAATTTCATGGCTGCAGTCACCATCTGTAGTGATTTTGGAGCCCCCAAAAATAAAGTCTGTCACTGTTTCCATTGTTTCCCCATCTATCTGCCATGAAGTGATGGGATGGGATGCCATGATCTTAGTTTTCTGAATGTTGAGTTTTAAGCCAACTTTTTCACTCTCCTCTTTCACTTTCATCAAGAGGCTCTTTAGTTCTTCATTTTCTGCCATAAGTGTGGTGTCATCTGCATATCTGAGGTTATTGATATTTCTCCTGGCAATCTTGATTTCAGCTTGTGCTTCATCCAGGCCAGCGTTTCACATGATGTACTCTGCATATAAGTTAAATAAGCAGGGTGACGATATGCAGCCCTGATGTACTCCTTTTCCTATTTGGAACCAGTCTGTTGTTCCATGTCCAGTTCTAACTGTTGCTTCATGACCTGCATACAGGTTTCTCAAGAGGCAGGTCAGGCGGTCTGGTATGCCCATCTCTTTCAGAATTTTCCACAGTTTATTGTGATCCACACAGTCAAAGGCTTTGGCATAGTCAATAAAGCAGAAATAGATGTTTTTCTGGAACTCTCTTTTTTGATGAGCCAACAGATGTTGGCAATTTGATCTCTGGTTCCTCTGCCTTTTCTAAAACCAGCTTGAACACCTGGAAGTTCACGCTTCACATATTGCTGAAGCTTGGCTTGGAGAATTTTGAGCATTACTTTACTAGAGTGTGAGATGAGTGCAATTGTGCAGTAGTTTAAGCATTCTTTGGGATTGTCTCTCTTTGGGATTGGAATGAAAACTGACCTTTTCCAGTCTGTGGCCACTACTGAGTTTTCCAAATTTGCTGGCATACTGAGTGCAGCACTTTCACAGCATCATCTTTTAGGATTTGAAATAACTCAACTGGAATTCCATCACCTCCACTAGCTTTGTTCGTAGTGATGTTTCCTAAGGCCCTCTTGACTTCATTATAGACCTTAAAAAATTAATTAGTGTAGGGACTTCTCTCGTGGTTTAGTGGGTAAGATTCTGAGCTCCCGAAGCAGGGAGCCCGTGTTTGAACCCTGTTCAGGGAACTAGATTCTGCATGCTGCAACTAAAAGAAGATTGAAGATCCCACAGGCTGCAGCTAAGACCCAATGCAGCCAAATAAATAAATATTTTTTAAAAATTTTAAGTAAATAAGCAATAAATTAGTGTATATAAAGCTCCCAACCCAGCATCTGGTATCTAGGACAAAACTATCAATGCTCCTTTCTACCCCTTGTCTCTGCCCATCCTTCCTCCACACACCCATACCCCTATCATGGTTAACAAGGTCATCATCATTCTGCATTCCTACACATGCATGTAGGCTCATGATGACCACCTTAGAGTACTGTTTTCCTTTGGCCTCAGCAGCCAGCAAGCCTCCATTACATGGAGTTTTGCATCTTTCGAGCAATTCACCTGCTGGCTTTGAGGACAGTGTCCTTGTTACTCAACCTTGACTCTGCAGGACTGTCTCCAAACCTACTTCTTAATCTTTCACCATCAGAGTCACCAGGAGGGCATGGGATCTACCTAAGACCCATGTAATCTAGTGCCTTCTCTGAAGCAGACACCATGGAAATCACAGCAATAGAAGTCACAGGTTACCAACCAGACTGGACTGTGGACACTGTCAAGCCATCTTTCTCTTTCTTGAGCAATGTTAAAGGTGCCCTACTCCCAATATTATTAAGAAAAAAAAAGACATCTTAAATTATATTTTAAGGGAAAATCAGAGAAAACTTTGAGGGGCATAGGGACTGAATTTCCTACCACAAAACCATATGGACTTGTCCTACATCAAAACTCTCTAGGGACTTCCCTGGAGGCCTAGTGGTTAGACTCTGCATTTCCAATGCAGGGAGTGTGGGTTCGATCCCTGATCAGGGAACTAAGATTCCCACATGCCGCCAAGCACAGCCAAAACAAACAAACAAAACACTTCCCTACAAACCCATGATTTGTGGCCTCAATCCATCCAAACCCTTCCACCTCTCAACTCCCTTTCAGCACTGGCTTGCTCTTACATCTCAGGCCTAAAGGGGGAGCAGCTGAGGCCAGGTTCAGGGAACGTGTAGCATGTGGAGGTAGGCAGGTGTCTGTAGTGAAAACCCAACCCCACCCCCACCCCACTCCTGCCTTCCCTCGGCCAGGTGCCTCTCCTCCAGCTTCATCATTTTTGCCCAACCCCAGGGCTTCACTCGCTTCGGAGGGATTGACTATAAATGGTCATCACGGGGAGGCAGCCAGAATGCCAAGAGCTACAAGCCTGACAGAGCTTGTGTATCAGCCTGACAGCTTCAATAGCCCAGAGTCTACATGGAATCCCAAACAGCCCTTGTTTCTTCCTCCCCGACCACAGGCCTTCTGCCTGCCTCCGTGGTCTTGTTTAAATAAGATGAGGGCAGGCTGTGTTTTTGACCAGAAGGCCAGGGACCTTTCCCCAGTGCCAGAGGACAGGTCAGCAAGCCAGGGCTCAGACTGAATGCAAACTGCTCTCCTGCTTTGAGGCCCTCTGATGTCTAGAAACTGGACATTAAAGGAGTTCCATCATCTCAGAAGCAAAGGAGAGGCATGTCTATGACCAGCATCAGTGACTTGGGTCTGTGTGTGGTCACAGTTACAGGTAAATGACCATCTCCTGGGCACAATGCTGGGCTTGGTGGAGTGATACCCACACAATAGGGGTACACAGTTAGTACTCAGTTAGTGAGTGCTCTTGTCATCAATAATCATGCAGGTCATTCTACAAAGGTGAATTGTTATTCACTGCTATCTTCCTTCTTTTTGGTAGCTGAGGAAACAGACCCTTAGAGATATTAAAAAACTCATTCCAGGGTTCATCACATTCAAGTCAGAAAGAAGGGGTGTAAAGTCAGACACAGTGCTGCAGCCTCCCTTCTGTGCCACCTCTTACCGTGGTGACAAGGAGATGACCGCGGACTACACAGTCAACTCTTTACTCTGATCTTGAGGTGTGATTTGAAATTAACAACCCCTAAGGATTCTTCCAATGTTACCTGCTGTGACTTCAAGTTGAAGATCTCAGAGCCAGAAAAGCACCTCCCTACCTGTGAAACCTGCCTCCCTCCCTGTCCAGGAGGGTCTGCTGTGGATGGGCAGGCTGACTGTGGTCCATGAGAAGCAGATGCAGAGCCTGGGCTCTCTTAGGCCCAAGGAAGAAAGATGCATAGATGACTAGGGTGAAAGATGCCTCAGAAAGCAGATGCCTGTTCTTAGCCTCACTGGGGCTGTCAGGTCAGCAAAGGGCGTGGGACTAGAGAAACGTCGTCCAAAGAATCTGAGCTGACAGAGTTATGTGGCAGCCTGGATGGGAGGGGAGTGTAGGGGAGAATAGATACAGGAACGGTATGGCTGAGACCCGTCTCTACTCACCTGAAACTATCACAACATCGTTAACCGGGTATCCTCCAATAGAAAATAAAAAGTTTTCAAAAAAGAGAAGAGGATGAAAGAGATTAGAAGTGAAGTAAAAGCCCTAAAATATGAAAACAAAGGGAAAACATGAACCTAACTGTTCTGAGACACATGCAAACACTCAAAAAATTGTTTTCCACGTGGTTTTTTGACTTTTCATATTTAGTGGAATATATTTTGTGGAGAAACAGAGTTTTAAATAAATCTTAACAGTAGTCTACTTATTGGTAATAATACGGTAATTTTACTTTGAAATTCTGTGTATTAAATATGCGATTAAATTTAATACTATCACATAGTAAGATACTTCATGTACGAGAAAAAATCCAAAAAAGAATCTGAGCTGAAAATGCTGTTGGAGGTTGGAAACCTGCCACCAAAATGTCCCCGTCCTACTTTGTCCACCGCCCTCCTCTAGTCCTCTGTAGCATGTATGTACTTTCTGCTCACAGCAAGCTGCAGAAGCAGAGTCATACGTTTGGCCAGGGCGGAGCTGCAGCAGTTCCCCACCCTGCAGCTGGGCAGAAAGCTCTGAGGCACAGCCACCCACTCCAGGCTCTCCCCGTATACATGGGGATCCCACTGACTTCACTCCCTGGCTTTTCTCCGAAAGCCCTTCTTTCCTTCCAGACTTGGAAACAACTGTGGTAGCTGGGCTAGTTACTTCGGAACGAGAGGAAGTTAACCCTGGGAGTTGGTGGACTGGAGCTGCTTTCTCCCTGCCATTCCGATTGCCCTGCAAGGCCCCTGGGTGTTGGGGGAGGCAATCAGCTGAGCTGGCCCCACGCAGTAGTCAGTTCCCTTCCCAACTCCATCCTTCTCCTGTCAAAATTCACCTCCTCCAAGAAGCTCTGAGGTTGGATGGAGCCAGACTTCCTTCCTGGGAGTTTACAGGCTTCTCACACTGCTGATTATCTTCTCCATTTTCATCTCTCTGCGGTTGTATTGTGTCTCAGCTTTCTGGTTTCTGATTTTCTTTCTCTTTTTTTGCATATTGCATTAGACTGGGGGCCATTTAAGGACAAAAAGCCCCAAGTGTCTTTACTCCCACAGCCCTACATTTTGCAACATCCAGTCTGGGCCATCCTGCAGGCATTTTGTGGGTTCACTTTGCCGTCTAGTGTCCAGGATCTGTGTTGAGAGAGGAACTGCGGGGAAACCCCTGGTCTTTAGAGATTCTGGACCACCACAAGGAGGGGAGGGGCAGAACACAGCTGGTCTCCCAAAGGACCAAACGTCTATCTTTGCACCCCGAAAATGAGCTGTAGCGCTCCTTCCGGAGAATAGCCACACCACGCTGGGCTCCGGGTCAGCTGGGCTCAGAAGACACAGGAGGAGGTGAAAGAGGGAGAGATTTCACTTTGGCTGCAAGGGCCTCCGGGACTCCCAGGGGAGGCCTCATATATATTTGTGTGAGCTTAAGATGCTAATGAGTATTGTGGAGCCAAGAGCCCTGCTGGGCTCTGTGAGCAATTGGCCTCACTCTCAGCACAGTCTTCTTTATCTGAGGACCTTTAGGTTCAAACTGTAGATCTGGGTTTGGAAGTGCAGCTGACATGGAAACCCACCCGGCCTGTAGCAGAATCATAGTGGGCTGGGGAGACGGAGAGAGCCCTCCACCCTGCTTACGCAGACAATTCGCTGAAGCTTGGGCCTGGCAGAGGTTCCCTTGTCCACCCTGCAGTCTCCAAGAAGGACAGCATCCAGCCCCTATTACACAGGGAGGAATCTCCCTTCTTCTGAAACCATCCTCCTATCCCAAACATTCATCTACTCCAGTGATGGCAAACTGTGAAACTTCTCTGGCGAACTTAAATCTGTTTGCTTGAAATGAAATGAAAAGTCAGTTCACCACCATCTTACACAGATTATCTCCTTGGCTTTCAACCACACAAGCCAGACTCTCAGAGAGCTGGACCATAAAGAAGCTTGAGCACCAAAGAATTAATGCTTTCGAATTGTGGTCCTGGAGAAGACTCTTGAGAGTCCCTTGCTCAGCAAGGAAATCAAACCAGTCAATCCTAAAGGAAATCAGTCCTGAATATTCATTGGAAGGACTGATGCTGAAGCTGAAGCTCCAATACTTTGGCCACCTGATGCGAAGAACTGACTCATTAGAAAAGACCCTGATGCTGGGAAAGACTGAAGGCGGGAGGAGAAGGGGACAACAGAGGATGAGATGGTTGGGTGGCATCACCAACTCGATGGACAAGAGTTTGAACAAACTCCAGGAGGTAGTGAAGGACAGGAAAGCCTGGCGTGCTGTAGTCCATGGGGTCACAAAGACTGAGCGACTGGACATGACTGAGCAATTGAACAACAGCCCCTTGGCTTTAGGACTCCCTGCTGCCTCCACTGGTCTAGCTCCGTCCCACCAGTTTCTTTATCTATCCATCACCAGACAGGTACTCTGTGCCAGGCAGCAGGCATACCAAGATACATGAGTCTCAGACTTCATCCTCACAGTCATATGGTCTTACATGGGGAGGAAGTTGAAGGGGCAGCAGGAGATGTTAAAATATATTTATTATGATAAATTATATTTGCTAAAACAGAGCTATGGGCAAAGTTGGGAGCAGAGCCAACAGCAACCAGCTCTGCTTGGGATTCACGGGTAAGATTTCCCAGAGGGGCTCACTTCTGAGCTTGTCGTTCAAAGCAAGTAAGTCTTTCCCAGGCAGAAAAGGAGGGAAAAGGGTGTTCAATGCAGAGGGAAGACCATGCTTGAGGCCAGATCTGAGAGTCTGGACTGTGTGGTTGAACAGCAAATCATACAGAGGAGTTTGGACCAATCTTCCAGTCTAAAGGCAACAGGTAGCCAGAGCCTGTATTGGACCAAGAGTATTAAATTGATCAGCTTGGAGGCAGAGGAGACAACCCTGGAGACAATAGAGACTGCGCTGGGAATCTAGTGGAAAGGGGTGGCGGGAGAGGGACAGCTGGGAGATTCCTGTAGTTACTCAAGCAAAGGAGAAGCCTTTTAAAGACAAGTAGCAGTTAGACATTTCGGTAATTTTAAAAGTAACATTAAAAAAAATAGAAGTTATACATATTTAATATACAAAATTGGAAAACAGGGACAAAAATAACCCAGAAAAAAACGAAGATCTGTAAAATTTCCTTTCAGTCTTTTATATATATGTGTGTGAGTATACTGGAGAAGGAAATGGCAACCCACTCTGGTATACTTGCCTGAGAAACTCCACAGACAAGAGTCTGAGCTTGGTGGACTATAGTCTGTGGGTTGCAAACAGCTGGACATGACTTAGTGACTGAGCATATATATGTATATATATATATGTATGTATGTGTATACACACAGAGATTTTACTATATACATAGTTCTGTAGTCTTTTTACTTTTTATATCAAAAGCGTTTATTCAAGTCATGAAAGTGCTTTGTAACCTATTTTACTAACAGCATTATATTTTAACTGTATGGATTCATGAACTGTAATTTAATTAGTCACTTTTTGTGCCAGTGTTTTAACTGCAGTGAACATCTTCATACGTGAATACATTCTAATACATAAACTTTTGGTCATTCTATTTGATTATCTCTTTAGCATAGGTTCCTAACAATGGAAGTGTTGGTCCCAGGCTATAAATGGCTTTAAAATTCCTTTAAACTGCTCTTTAAAATGGTTTGTTATCAGCACTCCACTAATTATGCATAAGCATTGCCCCTTGGGTGCAGACCAGGAGTCTAGTCTGTCTTTATCATTTCCTCAAAGTCAACATTCTTTTCCCAGACCTCCCCAGAGGAATGATCAATCAGAGCAGACGTGGTTTGCTTTAACCTCTTAGAAATAACTCATTTCTGAGGCAGGATGGTTGGACTAGGCTTCTCCCAGAGCAAAGTGAATGTCACCCCTGATGGAAAGATGAGAACTGGCATTGGAGGGACTTCCTTGGTGGCCCAGGGGTTAAGAATTCACCTTCCAATGCAGGGGACATAGGTTCAATCCTTGGTCAGGGAACTAAGATCCCACATGCGGCAGGCAACTACTGAGCCTGAGCGCTCTGGAGTCGGGAGCCTGGGAGCCACAACTAGAGAGAAGCCTGCTCCCTGCAACAAAAGACCCCTTGTGCTGCAAATAAGACCCACTGAAGCCAAATAAATAACTAGATAAATACATAAATATTTTTAAAAAGAAGAAGAACTGGCATTAGAGCATGAACAACTGTCCATGACCCACGATTGCTTTTCCTATGACTGGAGCCACTGCAAAGCCTGGATTTATGGGAGAGTCCCTAGGTTTGCCCATTTATTCCTGAAGTATTCTCAGGCTGGTGAGAGTCGGAACTTGCTTCTATTTGTAAAGCACTGTCTGGTGTGAGTGTCTTCGTGGCCATGTGAAGAAGTGGGCGAACATGTCTGTTTGCACATGCCAGATGGAAGTCTGTACCTAATAGCCACCAGGGACGACTGCACAGTGCCTGGCTCATTATAAGCATTTCAGTGACTATGAGCTCATCTTGGTGTGGTTTAGGGAGAAAACACAGGCTTTGCAATAAGATATCTACTGGGCTGTGACTTTGGCCAAGTTGCTGAATCTCTAAGATCTTATCTTCCTCCTTTGTAAAGTGGGACTTGTTCAGGTCAGCCATGTCCGGCTCTTTGCGACCCCACGGACTGCAGTGCACCAGGCTTCCCTGTTCTCCACCATCTCCCGGAGCTTGCTCAAACTCACATCCATTGAGTCAATGATGCCATCCAACCATCTCATCCTCTTTGTCTGCTTCTCCTCCTGTTGTCTATCTTTCCCAGCATCAAGGTCTTTTCTAATGATTGGGTATCCTCATTTTGCAGATAAGGAAACTGAAACTCAGGAAAAAGTGACTTACCCAAGGTTAACAGAGCTGATAGAAAATGGAGTTATTGCTCTCCAGGGCAGTAAACTCACCCCCCACCAGAGTTTAAACATTCCAGCCCCATGAGTCTAAACGTCCATGACATAGAGGCTAGGGCTTGCCCTTCAGATTAAGTTCTTCTTGATACTGCTAAGTCACTTCAGTCATGTCCAACTCTGCGACCCCATCCCTGGAATTCTCCAGGCAAGAACACTGGAGTGTGTTGCCATTTCCTTCTCCAATGCATAAAAGTGAAAAGTGAAAGTGAAGTCGCTCGGTCATGTCCGACTCTTCACGACCCCATGGACTGCAGCCTACCAGGCTCCTCCATCCATGGGATTTTCCAGGCAAGAGTACTGGAGTGGGGTGCCATTGCCTTCTCAGGAGAAGTTCTTCTTACATTTACGTAAATGCTCTTTCTACTATGTTATGCTTCCTCATGTTTCCCTCCAAATCTGATTCTTTGGGAATAAGAAGTAGTTTGAAATTTTTTTTTTTGTGGCATTCCGTCTATAATAGGATGTTTCAACTGCAACCTTCTTTCCTATTCAGGGAAGCAAGGTGGCTAAGGGAAGGAAAGGCATGGGTTTGCCTGGACTCAAACCACATGCTATCCTAAATCTGGCTCCTTTTCCATATGGATATTAAGACACTATCTCCTGCAACGTAGTATTTCACGTCTAGGCCTGACATTGGGTTTCCTTGAGCTGATCTGTTAAGCACTGGAAAAATAAACAGCAGTGCCTCCCACTCGCTTCCTCCTTTTGAAGATGTGTCTGATCTCTGGGGAGACTTAGCAATGGATGAGCTTGCTGGCTGCCCATCTGAAGAAGGGCCTTCTGTCTCCATGCAGTGTCCACAGTGAGTGCTCAGTGGTGTCCAACTCTGTGACCCCCTGGACTGTAGCCTGCCAGGCTTCTCTGTCCATGGGACTTCCCAGGCAAGAATATTGGAATGGGTTGCCGTTTCCTACTCCAGAGGATCTTCCCAACCAGGGATCAAACCCGAATCTCTTATGGGGGGATTTGCAGGAAGATTCTTTATCACTGAGCCAGCTGGGAAGCCCCCACCCATGCAGTGTCCTAAGGTCCTTTATATTCTCTTTCAATTTCAGGCCTCCTTTAATCCAGAAGTTAGGAAACATTTAGGAATTTTTTTACATGGTTGTTTAAGAGTTATTTAATTCATACCCTGTTACTCAACCCAGCATTTTTTCCTTTGGCTTCAGCCATCTGGTTTGTGTTCGTTGTGAAACATGATAGCAGAATATTAAGCTTTTCAAACTACAGGCAGGGAAAGGGAGAAAAGGACTTATCTTGCAAAAGTGGTAGCTTTTCCTTCGTCTTTCATGACCCAAAAATGTAGTTGGAAGCATTTTATCTTCGGCTGGATGGCAAATTACTTGGGTCATCGCATTTGTCAATAAAAGTTGCAGGCTGGCAAGTCTCGGTTGTAACTGGGAACAGAACTCGTTGGGTCCCACATCTCAAAGAAAACATCAGAACAAGGTCTTTGTGATCCTATTTTAAGAGTTTACCCTGAAAGATCTTGTCCTGGCCTCTGCACCAGGCAGAAGCTTGAAGGTTTATAGGAGTTTGACTCCTAGGGCTGTAAGTTACCTCTAAAAGTTCTTTTAGCTGGTGATTTCTGAACTCTCAGGTATAAACTGGTGCTGCTGGCCCATGACAAAATTTTCCTTTTGTAGGGAAGGAAAAATGTAAATGATGTAATATGTATGGTGTCAAATGAGATGAAAATAAAATACTTAGAATGGTGCCTAGCATACTGTGAGCACTCAGTAAATGTTAGATGAGATAGACAGCTGTCCAAGCATGGCTGTCAACTGTCTTTTTGTTTCTATTATCGTTGTTGTTGCAATTTCTTTTTAGGAATAATTGTAAAAGGATGATAGTTTACATTTTTGTATAATGTCAATAATCAGCAATATTTTAAAAGTGGACACCTGATTTTGTGTCCAAATTTATTTATGCATTAATCATTTTCTAAAAAATTATTTATTTATTTGGCTCCCACGGGTCTTAGTTTCCCCACGCGGGATCCTTTCTTGCGGCGCTTGGACTCTAGTTGTGGCTCACGGGCTTAGTCGCTCCACAGCATGTGGGATCTTAGTTCCCTGACCAGGTACTGAGCGCTTGTCCCCTGCACGGCAAGGTATATTCTTAATTACCGGACCACTAGGGAGGTCCCCAAATTTATTTTTGAAATTTCACTGACCCCTGAAATCTAAAAGTCTGAGAAACCATAATCTAGTCATGCCTATACTTCAAACTAAATTTTGCCTAATCCATGAATGAATTCCTTTCCAGTGACCCAAGGCACCTAATCACTTGGGTCTTTATCTGTCTCTGGATGGGGAATCGGACTGATGGCTCACAGTACCAGGACTCTGTAGACTTCTTTCCAAATGGGACCCTAGTTGCTGAGCCCCCCGCCCCCCATCCCCTTGCTCAGAACTATTCTCTCCCACTTCAGCTACCTATTCTCCCCTGGCTCATTAGCATCCACTGGAACCAAGAGAGTCGGGAGCCGTGTCTCCCTGGAGACAGCCTCACCAGCTACGCAGTCTCTGGACAGCAGTCACACAAGTGACAGCAGAACACTTCCGTCTGTGAGCCGAGCCTGTCAAGCTACGCTTCACCCTTGCTGAGAATGAACAGAGTGTGCAAAGCCGGTGTGTGTATCTTCCTGGCTGTATTTATATCACCTGAGTGAGAATCACATTTGGGGTGTAATATACTGATACTCCACGTGTTTCATCTAGTGTGAGAGACACTGGGGTAACGCTAGGCTCAGCTCTTCCCTGAGGTTGAGGACAAGGTGGGCCATTCATTCATTTGTTCAACAGCTACCGTGTGTACTACTACACTGCGTGGGACGCAAAGACAGATCAAACAGGACCATGCCTGAGAAAGCGTGCAATAATATATTTCAAAGGGTAGAAGGAGATTGGTGACATATGGATAGTTTCTGGGAGTTTAGAGCAGAGATGACTTCAACCAGAGGGGGAACGTGGAAGGTCTTAGAGTGAAGAGGGATTTAGGCCATTCATCTATCCTACAACAAGATTCTTCAATCAGAATCCATAAGACTTAGGGTCCCTTTAACAGAGTGTGTATTTAGGGATGGGACTTCAGGAGGCAAGGGTGAGGAAAGAGGGGCAGCGGGAAGATGAGAAGTGGACACTGGCCCAGTACCTCTTATCTCCTGGGTATCCTCTTAGAGAATCGGATGGGCCACCTTATCCTTACTGAATCCAAAACCCTGCAAAGACAGGCTGCTGAGCTGAGGACCAGCCACGTTGGGTTCCATTTTACTTGATTTTTCAACCCCAAGAACTTGATAGTTAACTTACTCTTGAAAGGTTCACAGGAATCCAGAGAAGCCAAACAGAGCTGGAGCCATGGGCTCTGGCCTCAAGGTCAAAATAAGTCAGAAAACTGCCAAGTAGCACAAACATCTAGAAGCAGAGGGAGGCTGGAGATCTGTCCTACAGATCTGGACAACAGCTGACCTTAGGTCTAAGGCTACCTCAAGACTTTCCAGGGATTGGAGATGGTTGAAACCCTTCCTGAGTCCTTATACTGGACCCTCCATTAAGTTCAGAACCCTCAACATTCATTACTGGGGATGCCGTCCTTTTGGATTTATGACGTATATTTAAAATATCTTGATTGTGGTGATGGTTTCATGGGTATATTTATATGCCAAAACCTAACAAATTATATACCTTAAATAGATACAGTTTATTATATGTCAATTACATCTCAATAAAGCTGTTTGTTTGTTTGTTTTTAAGTACTTAGAATTGGTGTGAAGATGGCTTAACAGTAAAGAACCTACCTACCAATGTAGGAGATGCAGGCTTGATCCCTGGGTTGGGAAGATCCCCTGGAGAAGGAAATGGCAACCCACTCCAGTATTCTTGCCTGGAAAATCCCATGGACAGAGGAGCCTGATGGGCTATAGTCCATGGGGTTGCAAAGAGTCAGACACAGCTTAATGATTAAACAAAAACAACCTTCTCAACAACAAAGCCCTCAATAACTCAAGTTCCTCCTCCCCGCAGATTCAGTTCCCCCTGAAGATCTATTTAGTGTGAGGTTATTCGGTAAGGGAGGCCACGCCTGACAACACAATAGTTATGATGGGAGAACTTCCAAGTTTGCATCATTTCTCACCTGATTCCCACTGTTCTTCCATCCCAACATTTTTCTCTTTTTCAGTCTACAAAGCCCAGGCTCAAATCCTCACTTTCTGTCATTTATTAATTAAGTGACTTTGGACAAATTACTTCTCTTAGTTCCAGTATTTTGCTCATCTATAAAATGGAGATGTCTTAGGGTTTTTACAGAAATGAATTCAGTCTCCATATTGGGTGCCTGGCTCACAGCATGGCTTCAATTAATGGAAAATGAGTGTTAGTCGCTCAGTCATGTCCAATTCTTTGCGACCCCATGGACTGTAGCCTGCCAGGCTCCTCTGTCCATGGAATTCTCCAGGCAAGAATACTCGGGTGGGTTGCCATGCACCCCTCCAGGGGATCTTCCCAACCCAGGGTCAAACCCAGGTCTCCTGCATTGAAAGTGGATTCTTTATCATCTGAGCCACCAGGGAATTTGGTTGCAATAAGTGGAGAGAAAGACTAAAGAAAACAGGAGTATTTAGCTTGTAAAATGGAAAAGCAGGACAGGAGACAACCATGAAAGAATATTGGGCTTTGGGATAGAATGAGGATGGGCAGCTATGATGTAACAGCAATGACATTAGCTGTCTGTCTTGATCTTAGTTCCTCTTCCTGAGTCTCAGTGTCCCTAAACAAAAGGGGGATTGATCACTACACACTTCAGGCTGTGCTTGTAACATTAGACAAGGTGATATGTATGTGAAAATGTCTAGCACAGTACCCATCACAGACAAATGTTCTTAAAACATCACCTTACAAACTGGCGGGCCCTTCACTTTTAAGGCCACTATGGCTTTTCCGAATCTTTGTAGCCTTGGTGGGTGACATTTACCTGGAAAAGTGACTCCAGCTCAGAGCGTAGAGTCCCTCCCAGGGTAAGAGCTGTCCTGGAGAGGACAGGGCTCTGCAGGTCCTGAGCACCCTGCAGTGTTCCACTGGAGGGTGGAGGACCATCTTCCAGAAGGGACTTCTGCTGGGTGGGAAGGGGAACAGATGGACGCATAAAAGTCTTCAGGAACTGAATCCTCTGTGTCAGGAAGACAGGAACGGGGAAGGCAGGGGAAGGGTAGAGGCAGCCCCAAATGAGCTGACGTTCCCTGTAATAAACACTGTATTGGCAAACCCTAGAACAGCCAGAGAAAACTTGATAAACCCAAGATAGCAGCCCTTTCTGTCCTGGGCATGACAGTTCCTGTTTTGAGAGACAAGAGTGGTCTCCCAGAATTTCCAAACCTCCTTTGAGCACATACACTCAGGGTGCTGAAGTGTGTGATCTCCACATACCCCTTCTCCCCCGCCTCCCCCAGGCCCTCTGCCCTGGGAGGGAAAGAAGCCCAGCTGCAATCAGGTACCCTGGTCATGATCAGCAGGGCGCACAGGCCATCATCATGGGCCCCTCTGCAATCTCTAATTCAGGTGACTATGTTCTATACACAGGGTCTTTGAAGATGTGTATATGCTTTAAAATCCTTAGCGTTTCTGAGTTGCTTGAAGAGCTTTGGGCTAGGAGCCAGGATACTGGGCTGGCCATGAACTGGCTGCATGACCTAAGGAAAGCCAGCTGACCTTTCTGAGCCTCAGTTTCTCTCGCTCCATCTCTCCCTTCCTTCCTGAAAGGTGTTTTCCACGGACGAGCAGCACTGGCTGGAAACTTGTTGGAGACATGGAATCTCAGGTCCCCATCCCAGACCTGCTAAATCAGATCTTGCATTTTAACAAGATCCCTGGGTGATTCATAAGCACCTTAACGTCTGAGAAGCACGGGCTTAGGTGACTGAATAGCACATGAACTTACGGCACCAGCTCTGCAGTCAGACTGCCCGGGTTCAAACCCAGGCTTCATGGCTCAGAAGCTGTGTAACCTTCAGCAAGGACTTCACCTCTATAATGATCCACGCCCTCCTCTGTAAAAGGGATCCTAATAGTATCTACATAGTAGAGTTGTCATGACGATTAAACTATTAATGAAATAATATATACAAAGAGCTCTGTACAAACAAGGGCTCATTACATAACTTTTTTTCATTTATAAAATGTCTCAGTTGCTATGCACACCACAGAGGGTAAAAAGCAGACATGTTTATTCATCTCTTTCCTGAGCATCTACCTCTGTGTAGATGCACTGTGGGGATCCAGAAATTGGCATACAAAGTCCAGACTCTTGTGGAAACAGACAAGAGACAAGGGGTTGAGCAGCAGTAAAAAGAAGACTTCAGAGTGTGATAAATGTTAGGAAGAAAATATAGCAGGGTAACGTGATGTGCCCAGACCGAGGCTGGGTGGAGCTCAGGAAGGGTTTCATGGAGGTAATGTTTGTTAGTGAAAACTGTAAGGCAAGAGGAGCCTTTAAAGACCAGGGAAAGAGTGCACCAGGTGAGGGAGAGACACGTGCAAAGGTCCTGGGACTGAAGCAGCTTCAGCATCTTCAGGGCAGACTGTGTGGGTCTATTCTTGTGCCAGGGAAAGCAGTGGGGACAGAACTGGGGGCTCGGGGAGCAGGGAGATCTGGGTGGGGGGGTGGGCACAGGCACGGCATCAGCTCACACTGTCTGTGTGGGAAGGGTGGCAAGGGATCACAGGGGTCTGCAGTCTCCCACTAAGGAACCCTACAGGGCCCGCCTGTGGCAGAGCTGGAAGGACCTGGAACTTCTCCCTCCAACCTCAGCTTGTGCAGGGTGACAATCAAGACCCAGAGAGTGAGATAGATGTCCAAGGTCCTTCTCCACACTGCCTGAGGTAGGTCCCCAAACTGGCCTGAAAGCTTCGAGTATGTGTCATTTCCAGAATGAGGCTGAGTGTTCACACACTTCTCCATGTATCCTCCCCCTACTCCACGCCCCAGCTGTGTCTCCTCCTGCTTCTCACCCACCCTCTGACGCAACAACTTCACCTCACATGACACATACTCTTGCTCCACCGTTAGCTAAAGTTAAGATCTTACACCTTAATGACTCTCCTTTTCCAAAACCCACATTTCACTTCCTGTCTCTGCCAAACATTTTGGCCTTTAACCACATTCTGTCTGACCTCTCTCACCGTTTCCTTTTCCCTCTGTCAGTCTGGTCCCCTGACCGGAACTTCGATGAGCAAGTAACCCAGGACCCAGGAGTTGCTTCATAATGGAAATGTGAATCCTCTGATAAAATCCACCCACAGTTAAGCCCTTGGAGATCCCAGGGAAAGCAACACACACAGATGAAACTAGTTACAAAACCACCCTAGGTCAGAGCCATCTCTCCCTATTACAAGAAAAGTGATGGTTTGACTTCTCAGTGTCAGGGTGGGATTAAAGTCACAGTAGAGGGACTCCTTTGGTGGTCCAGTGGTTCAGAATCCACCGCCAGTGCACAGGACATGGATTCGATCCCTGGTCCAGAAAGATTTCACATGCCATGGGGCAACTAAGCCCGTGGGTCACAACCTCTGAATCCATGCTCTAGAGTCTGCTCTGCAATAAGAAGCCACTGCAATGAGAAACCCTCGAACCACAACTAGAGAGTCACCCCCTACTCACCACAACTACAGAAAGCCTGCACACAGCAATGAAGATCCAGCATAGACAAAAAAAAAAAAAAAAATTTTTTTTTTTTTTTTTTACAATTTAAAATCACAGCAGAAATCAGCTTTGTCTGAAGCAGTTCTAACTGAGGGGATGAACACATCCATCTCCAGGCCTGCCTGTCACCCACTCCTTTGAGCTGCTCTTATTTCAGAGTCCCTGCTGAGCATGTGACTTGGAGCAGAGAGAAAGTAGACAAATGTGGGTTATGCTTCTTTTACTTTGAGGCTGTCCCGCCACCCTAGACATGCAAGTATCTTTTCCTACCTTGCCTTGTCCCTGTGATTTTCACAAGCAACAGTCAGGTCTGAGAGCAAAAAGACTAACAGACGATGACACGCCACCATCACTCAGAGGACAGAACACCTGCTTTGACCCGGGTTCAACTCTGAGATAAGCCCAGACCTACAGGAGCTGGTGAAGCATGGAGGAGTTGGCCAACCACCTCCTCACTGAGCACAGGTTCACGATGACGCCTATTTCCATCCCAGTGAAGTGCTTGTCATGAAGGGCTGGGTAACCAATGCCAGCTTGCTTGCAAAGTTGGGTCAGGTTCCTGCAGTAAGAAGCAGGCATCAGACAGGAAATCCTGTAGTTGAGGGGCACTGCTTACATAGGCTTGCATTGTTCCTTCAACTACTAATCATGGAAGCCTACTCCTTGACAATAATAGGTTTGTCAGACACTCTGTGTTCTCACTTCCCGTGTCCCCAGGGCCCAGGGGCATAGGCCGCTGTGGCCCCGCAAACACCCTGGGTAATTTGTTGTCGGCCACTGCCTGCTCCAGCCTCACCCCAATAAAAGGGAAGGAGATCCAGAAAACTTCAGAACCTTTATAACACCATCATTCCAAGGACAGATGGAAAAGCTTAACCACAATTCACTCCGCCTGCCCACACAGCACCAAGACACCCTCTAGCCTCTCACCTCCATGGGGTCAAATCTGGGACCTTGAATGCTTTTCCCTTCAGCCTATAAACCCACATCTTATGTGTCATTGGGCATCACCTGAGGTTATAGCAGGTGATGGTGCCAGATCAGGGAACTAAGGTGTGTGTCTTCCATTCCCCAGTTCCTGCCAAACGTGCCTGATGTCCCGCTCTAGAGCTTCTCAGATGTTTCCGGTGTTCTGTGGGAATCTTGAAGATTCTGGTTCAGTGGGTCCGGGTGGGACCTGAGATGCTACACTTGTAGCAAGCTCCCTGTGCTACCCCTGCCGCTCACATGAGGATCACACCTGAAATAGTGACATAGTCTACATTTGGTTGGGTGACCAACCAAATGGTTTTTTTCAGGATTGTCCTGATTTTAGCACTGAAAATCCTGTATTCCAAATTCTAAGAACCACCCTCCAGTCCTGGGCAAATCAGGACGGTTGGTCACTGTACCTATTAGACAAACCTCAAGTCCTCCCAGGGTAGAGAGCAGTCACAACAGGCAACGATCTTCCAAAGGAAGCTCATTCACTCCCCGCTCCATGAGCTGGCAATGAGACAGCAGAGGTGGGAACGTGTGAGGGACCCTGCTTGGTGCTGGGGGGTGTTTCTGCCATGGATAGGGGTTCTCATGGTCCACTGGAGGAGGAGGATGAGCAATCGTTTAAGAGTTAGAAGACCTGCCTTCTCAAAAAAAAAAAAAAAAGACCTGCCTTCTCCTTTTGATTCTGCTCATTAGCTACGTAACACCAGGAAAATGTCTTAACCTCTCTGATTAAATGGAGACTGACAATACCTGTCTCACAAAGCTGTCATGAAGATTATATGGGCTAACATACACATAAGCCCTAAGCCTGGAAATAATGTTTTTATAAATCCCACCAACATATTCTATAATCACTGACTTGTGTTTCCTCTGCCCGCCCTACCACAGATACCCCAGTGGAGTCAGTGGTGCGCAGGGTGAATCCACCAGGTCAGAGAAGGGAAAAAGAGGAAGAGGACCTTTGACTCCATGTGACAGGTGACGCAGGAAAGATGAGCTTTACAGAGGACGCGTCTGCTCTTTGTGTGTGTGTGTGTATGTGTGTGTAAGTCTCTGGTTCTCTCTGTGTGTCTCTGTCTCTGTGTGTGTGTCTGTTTCTCTGCCTTTGTCTCTGTCCTTCTGTCTCTTTCTGGGTTTTTTTTCTGTTTTTTTCTGTCTTTCTTGTTTCTTTGTCTTCCTGTCTTTTCTCTGTTTTTCTGTCTCACTGTCTTGTTTCTCTCTCTCCATCTCTGTCTCCCTCTCACTACCTGCCAGAGCAGGTATACTGAGTCCAGTGACAGCAACAATACTGGGTCCAGAGCAGGAAGGGCAGAGTGAGGGGAAGGTCAGGCTCAGGTGGCAGGCGTGTGAGGGATGGTCATCTGACTCCCTCAGGGCTTGGGAAGCTGCAGGACTCCAGGAACAGGGAGAGAGAGGTGGTGGAGCAGAGACGGAGGCTGTGAAGAGGGGTTTGCATTTCTAGCTCTCCTCCTTTGAGGGTGACAGGCCAAGAGGCGGGAGCCCGTACTTGGCCATTGGCTGAAGGGCTGGGGGGACGGACCTCCAGCCAAGGAAAGCAGATGGAGACCAAGCCCCTGCTGGACACCCAGCCTCTACCCACCTGGCCCAGGAATCCATTCTGAGTGGGAATTCTAGGTCTAAGGAAATCTGGGACACCCAGTTTAGCCCTCTTGAACGGGGAGGGAATCACACTCTTTGCTCTCTTTGCTGTTCAGGTCAGTGGAAAAAAACAAGACATTTTCCTTCCCACCTTGAGGTTTTCCTTTCCTCCCAAATTTAAACAGGAAGTACAATTCAACATGTCGAGTGTGGGTGTTGAGCTCACTGGATCTAATTTTGGTCAGGACGAAAGTGGAGGGTGCGGGGCCTTGCAGCTGCTTCTCAGGCCAGATTCTCAAAGACCAGGTGGTGGCCACTCGGTCCCTGAGTGGTCTCCCATCTGTGTGTCCCCACAGGTGTGTCATCCATCTGTCTCTCCCTCCCATCTTCCCCAGGTCAGTGCCGAAGCAGGAGGCAAACTCAGATCCAGTCTGTACAGCTTTGCAGCCTAAGTCAGAATACTTGATCCCTTCACTCTCACTCTTCTGACCCAAAAGAGGGATGATGATAATACCGGCCTCTCGTGTTGCTCTGAGGTTACCAGAAATTTCTTGTACGAAAGTCCCTAGCATGATGCCTGCTACATAGCAGGTGCTCAATAAAACACTGCCTGAGAGTGAAAGCAGAAATGAACCAGCCTGTGTTTGCCCAGGCTGGACAGCTCAAGTGGGCATGGGCCTCGGGGAGCTTGTGTTGGGCAGGGCAGAGCCAGCCCCTGTGATCTGGCTTCAGTGGACAGTAAGCAGAGTGGGTGTTTCTTGCCCAGGACTGAGTAACACAAAAAATTACTCTCCCAGAGCAGTTACAGAAACTGCAGTGCAGACGGAGTCTATGCACCTCCTGGGGTCATGGGGCAGGGTGACATTCCCCAAAGGACATCTGGGGACTCATCTGCCGGATGGAGGGGCAGCGGTGGTCGAAGCCCTGAAGGCCGGCCCTGCTGGCCTGGTGTTGGCTGATTTCAAGCAAATCCTCCAATCCCCCTGGGCTGAGCCTCTCCCAGCAGGGACAGTCATTTATTAGCTTATTATGTACTGAGCAGGATGATAAATTCTTTGTATGCACTGACTCATTTAATTCTCACAACAAACCTATGCGTTATTAGATGTGATCACTGGTGAGAAAACTAAGGTCAGGAAGGGGCAATGCCCAAGGTCACATGGTTATAAAGAGGCCCAGCCAGGACCCCGGGGCCGGGTGCTCACAGAAGCGGCTACCCCGCCGGTCCACATGGCCGTTCCTGTGCCTGCCCCGACTCTTCCCTTGAAGAGTGATTGGAAATAATTGGAACTGTCACTGGAAGTAATGAGAAGTGACAGAAGCTGGGTTGGAAGGCTTATTGCTCCGAGTCGGAATGACCCCCACAAACGCAAGCCTAAATTTAAACAATGAAGTCGCAAAGCAATCTCCCTCTCCAGGATTTTACACCCCCTCACCCTCCAACACCCCAACAAGAAAAGTAAGGATATGTCAGGGGCTTAGACTGTTCAATACAAATGGATTTCTTATGGAACAAAAAAATTCCTTCTTGGCTTGATCCTATTTGCTTTCCATGTGGACAAATGCTATTAAACCTCAGGTGAACAGACTATCATTCTTAACTAAGAGATCAAAATTCACTGATGTATTTCTCTCTCTTTTTCTTTTCTTTTTAATGTCCCATGAGGGACAGGGAACCAGAGGCAGCCATGGAACTGGCAGGCTGTGATGGAGAATGACCCATAACTTTCAATAGGCGAGGACTTTGGGAGGTCCGATCCCTCCAGGAAGCACTGGGCTGAATGCCAAGGACACACACTGCTGAATCCATCCCTTCTTATGGCGATGGGGGTGATCCATCAACCCACCAGCTGTTTATTTAGCACCAGCCCCACTAATGTGCAAGTGCTGCTGACGACCGGAGAACATCAGCCACCAGCGAACATCAGCCACCAGCCTGAAGAGCCACATAGGAACGTACAGCCCATCCCATAAGACAGCACAGGATGGAGTTGCTTTCTCCCTGGGACACCTAGAAACCCTGGCACTTTCCTCAGTGACAGCACTTGTTTATGACAGCACTCAATGACAGTCTTGTTTATGACTGTGTCGCCCCACTGGGCTGACTTCTTAGATGGTGGGAACTGCATTTCATATCACTGGCCCTGGGAGTCTAGCACAGAGCCTGAACTGTAGAAGGAGCACCCCCCCACCCCTTCTCTAATTATTTTGTGAGTGAGGGTGTGTGAATGAAGTCAAAAATGTTATGGAACACACATGAGAGCTCCTGGAAGCTCCCAAAAGTTGTGGCCACCTTTCCCCTGTGCGGTAGAAAGAGCTCAGAGAAGCAGCTCCATAAAGCCAGGAAGGCTAGCTTTTAGCTTTGGCATTCTCTTCTCTTGCTTTTTCTATGCCTTCGTCTTCCACCTGCTCCTCTTTCATCTCCCTGTTGTGATGGCCTGAACTCTTCGGATCCCCTTGCTGCCTGGCTTCAGAAAAAGCTCCCATATTCCACACTGGCGTCTGAAGACGGCTGCCCATGTTCCCTTCTCAGCGTGGTCACAAAGGCGGTGGCTTCTCCCCTGCCTTCCGCAAAGACAAAGCAGACCTCAGTCTTATCACCAGCGGACTCTGGCTGGGGCTCCACACCGCTGTCACTAGCAAAATCAAGACTGTTTGATTTCAGCCTTCTTCCCCATTCTGGTCTATTCAGTGCCAAAGGAAACAAACTTTTATTTTCCCAGAATCTAGACAGTTAAGAAGCTCAGATAACCAGAATTTTTTTTTTCTTTTCTTTTTGGTACAGTCTGCATTCTTCTTCGGGGACAGGAAACAAAGAAGTCAAAACTGCTGAAAAGAGGAATTTAACTAGAAAAGGCAATATATAGGGCAAGTCATAGCCAAACGTACACCATCATCACCCAGGCTCAGTACCAACAAGGAGCTTGAGCTCACTCATCCGACTCAAAAGCACAGCAATGACCTTGAGGACTAGGAGAGTCTTCTGGTTCACTAGCGTATGCAGCTTCATTCATCGGCAGACGTAACCTTTGTATGTCATATGCAGTAATTCCGGATCCTAAACAATAAACATTAACCCAAACAAACATTTCTTAACCCTCTGAATGGAGTATGGGGTAGGGGGTGATAATGTTCTAACTGAAATTTCCACTGTGGGATGTATGGTTTAGAATTCTTTAAACAAAGCCTTGGTTCAACCTGACCCCCTCTTCCTGGTAACACAGAAGACTTGATTTCAGAATAACTATGTGCCTCCTGAAAATTGGAAAGCAAATCGTTTTTGGAATCTAAAATGCTTGCTTGGTGTCCTGGCTCAGTTGTTTACTAAGATGGTAATCTTGAGAAACTCACTTTATTTCTCTAGACCTTAGTTTATTTATTTGTGAAGTGGCATAATGATGACATTTACCCTCAAGTGATTTGAGAATGAGATAAGGTATGTAAACTGTGGAACTTTGTACAAATGTTAGCAATAAATTCTGCGGTCATAACAATCCCACCCACATAGTCAGTCCTCTCTCAGGTACTATGAGGGAGCTAAAAATATACAATTCACATTTCAAAACCCAACCACAAGTTCAAGTCCACGCAGGGAGACCATTAAGCTATATCCTTAGTGGGTGCACTTTATCATATGTAAATTATGCCTCAATTTTAAAAACTGAAGGAAATGCTTAATCCCTGTAAACAGTTTCATAAACAGACCTGCTACTCAGAAGTCTACCCTGGGTGTCCACGCTTGGGGTTGTTTTATAGGTAACTCTGCTCAGGACGAGGCCCTTTGATGAGTATTTCAGGTACTAAACTTCCAGGGCAGAGGTCTGTGGCCATCTACCCTGACCTTGAATGATGCTGCCTGGCTATCAGCACCCCAGGGCAGACCCAGGGTGTAGTTACTGCTCTCTTCACATCAGGCAGCCAGCCCTTCTGGATTCATAATCATATGCTACCGATTCCCATGAGTGGGCAATGCCTGAAAAAAAAGAAATCAAACAAGCATGGTAACACCCATGTGTTCTGACCACAGCCATGTCTGGACCAGCTGACAAATTCTCAGAATTATAAAACAAACCAGAGAATGTTAGAGTATAAGGAAACTTAGAGATAGCCTGAGTCTAGTAACCTCATTTCACAGAGAAAGAAACTAAGGCTCAGAATGGTAATGACTTGCCCAGAATAAACCAGTGAAACCATGAAGTTGCAGCTAGAGCTATTGATTTCCTGCTCGATTCCTTGAAGGCACACCTACATCTTTAGGACTTCGGGTATAATCCCTTCCCCCCAGTACACCAGACAAGGCACTGCAGAAGTTTCCAAGACTTTCAGTTAAGATGGTTAAATTGAAATGCTGTGACATCTGCCCTATTTTTCAGGCAATTTCTCAACATAAAAACCAAATGGCAATTATTCAGTGCTTAGCTCATTTAAATGGAGCATCTGAAGAGCAACTGTGATCTTGGAGCTCAACTAATGAGCTAAAGTGGAGAGAGAGAGATTTTCTACCTCGAGAATGTGTGCTAGGATAGATTATGGAGTTAGGGGGCCCTTCTATTAAGCTACTTGTTTAAGTTTAGCCATATCTCTCTGAACTTTGATTCTTTCTTCATCACAAAAGAAGGGGTGGGTTTAGATCAAGGATTTAGTTGGGTTCCAAGGAATGGTATTAGGAGGTTGCTGAACCCCTAGAAGTTACAGGAAAATTTGATGTGTAAATGTCTTTTTCTAAGAAGTGGATTCAGGGTTTTCATTGGATTCTCAGAGGGGCCTGGGATTCAAAATTTTAAGAACAACTGCACTGATTTAGATAGTATCTTATCTTTTCCCCATGTCTGATAATCTCTGACTCTACCTTTTAAAAATGTCTGTCTAATTCATCATCATTAGTAATATTTATGAAATATACTCATGCACACTTTGCCCAGTTGAGCACAAGACAAAAATTGAATGAGACCAGATATGAGCCTACTGGGAACATATCTTTATAATGACCATCACTATTAATGTGGGAAGATGAGGGAAGGACATGGAAACCTACTGAGACTGATCATCAAGCCATGGGCCAGTAGGCTGTTCAAGCACTCCTCAAACTCATTTTCTCAGAAACAAAGCCCCTTCCCCATCCTGGCAAAAGTTTCAATGAAGTCTGCTGTTAATCTGGTGCTAACAGGATTTTGGTGGTGGTCCAGTGGTTAAGAATCCACCTGCCAATCCTGAGGGACATGAGTTTGATCCCTGCTCTGATGATTCTACATGCTGCGGGGCAATTAAGCCCGTGAGCCACAACTACTGAGCCCGAGCGCGCTATAGCCCGTGTTCCACAACAAGAGAAGCCACTGAAACGAGAAGTCCGAGCACCACAACTAGAGGAAGGCTACTAACAGCAACAAAGACCCAGTGTGGCCAAAAATTAATTAATTAATTAATGAGTAATAGAAGAAAAAAAGTTTTTTAAGTCTATTAAAAAAATCTGGTACTGTCGATACAACCAGTTTGTATAACAGATGTATTGTCTGGTCCCTGTCCATGTAATGTTCTATGTAAAATTTTTATACATAATTAAAACAGTACAGGTTGTATTTGCATTCATGGACAAGGAAACACAAAAGCAAACAGTTAAAACTAGGCTCCTCACAGTTGGGTTGTTCCACAGTCAAAGAGTAATCATATTCCAAAGCTTTCACTTCTCTTGACCTTAAGTGTTCCAAATGTTTCAAAAATCCAACTATTCTAACAGATAGTTTCCACTCTTTCAGTTTATGCAAGGTACTGAAAGTGATACTCAGATGAATGAGGCATGGAGCTTACACTCTAAGCATTCAGATCACTATAATACAAACCAGCACAACAGAAAGGCTGTTGAGATTCAAGGAAGGAATGAAAGTATATTCTGTTGGCAAAATCATGGATGGGTGTGTGGAGGAAGTGGTATCTGAGGTGAGACTTAAAGGGTGAACAGGATTTTGATCTGAAGTCAACAATCTAAGGGTGGAGCGTAAGAGGGCATTTTTGATGGAGGAATTATCATAAACAAAAGCAGAGAACCAGAAAGAAGCATGGGGCATAATGTGAATACAGGAAGCACTCCAGATTTATTGAAGAGTTGTGTGTGTGTCTGTGGGGGGGGTGGTGATGAGTTGTGAATGACACTGTGTAATATCTTTAACATGAGAATGAACCTCAGTGCTATAATAGGCAATGGAGACTACTCCAGGTTTACGGAGGAGCAGAGCAAAATCAAGGAATCAGAGAAAATTTGAATTTAAAATCCCTCCACCCCCATTCTACAGTCAAGGGAGTCAGAACAAGAACCCAGAAAGCTTGCCAGATTCATAATCCAAATTCTTTGCCTTATAACAGCTGTTTCATGAGATTACTGGGGTAGCAGTGTGCAGGATGAAGAAGAGAGAGCTCAAGCAGGAGGCCACGTGGCTGCTATTACAGAAGTCTAGGAAGAAGTTCAGATGGGATAATGAGACCTGAGCAACAGGGGAGAGGGAAGGGTGGCGGGCAGAGGAGGAGCTGGGAGAGCCCACAAAGTCCCCCTTCTTTCTCCTCCATGGAGATCAGAGATCAGATCAAGAATGAACTTCTTGTTCAATCACATCAGAAAGGTGGAACATTTGATTTCACTCACTGGTGGGTCTAGAAAGGAAGGAGTCATTAGGTCCATGCTTGTTCAGATTATGAACGCTTAGCTCTTCGGACTCCCCTTCAATACTGTACTTTCTCCAGAAAAAAGAGGCCAGAAATCACACTAGCAGTGGCCAGAAGCCACCCCGGAACTGTCCCTTTCAGGGACCAGAGATGATTTTAGGATTCAGGCAACTCTGACGGCTTTCCTCCTGGCTTTGCTTGAGTGCCCGCCCAGGCATCCCAGGGCTCAAAACCTCAGCTTTACAATGTTGTGTTGGTTTCTGCCAACATGAATCAGCCATAAGTATATATATGTCCCCTTCCTCTTGAGCCTCTCTCCTCCACCCCACCCCCCCACACCACCCCTCTAGGTTGTCCCTCTGTGAATTCATACTTGAACAGTTTATTTAATTTGAGATCTGGGATGTCATGAGTCTGTGCACTTCTGACAAAGGCATAGATATGGCAAAAGCTTAATATAGGTGATCATCCTGCTCTCAGGCGACCAGTAGATGAGCATCCAGTTATGCACAATTCTAAGTCAGCAGCCCACTCGCTCTCTTCTACATGGCCTTTGGTATATAAAGACCAAACCCCCATCCTCCCAAAAAAAGACATCACAAGAGACAGCTTCTATAAGAAAGAGCGCCAACCCAACAGATGATATTCTCACCAGAGGAATGATTACACACAGTAGGCACTCAATAAAAAAGGGCCAGGGAATCAATGTTATCTTCTGATCCATGTCTTAGTCTGTTTTCTCCTTTTCATGAACCAAGAGATGGACCATCATCAAAGCTGGCTGATTTCAACTGACCATGTGGGCCAAAGTCACTTTCCATCAGAAACTGTGCCCAAAGGGGGCTGGAGTAGAGCGGGGACTCAAACACCCTTGTTCTATTTCCCTTCCCCAGGCTCCTCCCACAGGCAGGGTCACGCTGACATTTCCTGCTCCATGAAAAGGACTGAACAGGATCTCACTGAAGAAAACATCTTTAACAGTCCTTCTGTGGAGCTGGAAGGCTGTATTCATGGCAGGTTAGTGAGCAAACAACCTACATTCAAATCCCGTCTCTGCTAATCAGGAGCTTACGGCTTTGAGTGAGTTATTATATTTGACCTCTTTACATCTTGTTTTCTTCATCTGTAAAATGGGGATAATAGTGGGTGGCCAGTAAGGCTGGTGTGAAGAATAAATAAGCTAACAAGATGGCCCATGTAACATGTTCAGCATAATGAGCACTCAGTGAATTTCAACTGTTTTGAGTAAGACTGCTCTGACGTTTGAGCCTACTAACTTCTGGTGATTGGTGGCTTAGGGGTAGAGGCCGTTAAAGGTGACAAAGGTGCCATCCAGATATGCCAGCTGTGCCCAAGAGTGATATTGCAATACTTGGCTGGTATTTAAAAGAGATGAGAAAAATCATGGCTCCTTACATGCCCTACTTGAGCAATAGTTCAGGTTAATCCACCTCTTTTATTCTCTTAACCTGGGTGATGGGTTATTGTTGGCCTGAGGCTGGCCTAGCCAGTTTGTAAGGTTTCAAAAAGAGACAGCCCTAGACGTCTATTTCAGAGGGACTTGTTAGTGCCTCTTCGCTTTGGTTTGGGTTTTCTATCCATCAGGCCCTAAGCAAACTCCTGGTGTTTAAGGCTGTCAGAGACAGACGGGACTTAGGAACTGTCTGGTTTGCTTGTTTTGGAGCTAAGGGAACCGGAGGCCTGGGTAGTGGGTACGTGGTCCAAGGTCAACCAGCTGGTCAGTTCAAAACCGGGGGGCTGTTCTCCCCTGGCCTGGTGTGCAGGCCAGCGCTCATGCTCCACGCCCGCTGGCTGTCTGGCTTTCTGAACTCTGGCTCACTTTTGGTCCTGGGTCAGGTGTAGCCCACGCTTCCCTGGTGCCTGTGCTGACTTTTCTTCAGCTCCCCAGCCACCTTCCCTGCCCTGGTGCATCCCACTGTCAGCTCTTGCCCATACACCCCGGGCACTGTCCTGTAGACCTGCCTGCTTCCTGCCTGGGGTGAGTCTTTGCCTTGGGGCCTCCCAGGCCTCAGGAGTCCCGCCTGGGTGACCCCTGGAAGGGGCACGCAGGCAGCACGTCTCTGCTTCCCTCTCTACTCTCCTGTGCTCCATCTTTCTTCAGGTCTTGCTCGGCCTCCCTCAGTCCTGTTCTGCCTCACTATCCTCCTTTTTTCTCCTGCTCCCAGTCCTTTCCCTTCCCCTCTCTTCCTCCCAGGCGCTCCGCACCCTCCTGGTCCTCCTGGTGCTCGGCCCTTCCCCTCTCCGGCTATCCTCCCCCCTCCTCCCCTACTCCTTTTCGTTTACCCTCCAACACATCTGTTTCTAATCTGCGCCCTCCAGGCGCCTGCTTGAAAAGAAAAAGCTCCCCCCACCCTCAGGAACCTGGCACAAAACATTCCTGAATAAACCTTCCCTCCCCTAATTCTCCAGTTTCCCCAGATACCCCTGAAACTAAATACCGCCCCCCCAAAGGACCCTCCACACCGAGCGGTTCGCCGCCCATCTCCACCGGGAAACCCCCCACCCCAAAGCCTGCTCCAGGCCCAGATGTTCGATGGCCGACCAGGCGGCCCTCCGCTGCCAGATGTGCTCAGAGTGGCCCGGGAGGCAGGCACAGAGGCGTCCGGCTCACTCAGGGGCCTCGGGGAGGAACGTTCGGAGCCCGCGTCGCCGCCCGGGTGCGGGACAGTGTGTTCCCCGGGGCCACTCGCCCTCCCGTCCTCCCCAGGCACTCACCTAGCCCCAGCAGGACGAGGAGGGTCATCCCGACGCCCGGGCGCGGGCTCCTCCCCGCTCAGCCGCTGCCTGGCTCCGGTGGCGGGGGGGTGCAGCAGAGCGCAGCTGACGGACCTCTGGCGAGCTGGGCGCGGCGGCTCGGGGTGCGCGCGGGGTGGCTGCAGCCATGTGCCGGCGCGGGAACGGCCCCACGCCCCGCGCCCGGCTCCGGGGTCCCCGCGCCCCGCGCAGAGGGGCTTCCAGTGCTCGCCCCACCAGCTTGCACCCGGACGGGAGCGGGGACCCGGGTCAGCGAGGAAAAGACGAGACGGAAAAACGCTACCGCTTCGTGGAACACTTTTCCCTGTTTGGAAAGAAAAAGGAGTGAAGAAAGAGAGAAGGGGAAAAAAAAAAAAAGAGTGAGCTGGAACCACATGGTTGCCTCCCACCGGCAGCCCCTCCCTCGCTCGCTCGCTCGCTGCTCCCTCCCTCCCAGCGCTCGGGGCGCGCGGGGCGCCGGCTGGGCAGCCGCGGGGGTCGGCGGGGGTCGGCCCGGGGCGGGGCGCTCTGTTGGCGGCCGCGGGGAGGAGAGGGCAGGCAGCCGCGGGGGGGCCGGTGTGGGATCGACCCTGTAGGAGAGAACCGGGGACACTTGGGCCACGAGCGAGGATGAGGCCTTGTCAGTCTCCTCGGTCTGCGTCCTCACTTCGTCCTTATCTCTCTACTTCTCTCGCGCATCCTTTTCTCGCTCACACACACTCTGGCTTCCGCACAAGTCTGCGCTGTCTCGGCTTCCATCTCTTTGCATTTCTCTCGCGTTTGCATTCTCCTTGCCTCTCCCACCTCCTCGCTCCTCTTCCCTTCCTTCCTCACTCTTTCTCCTCTCCTCAGCCATCCCTGCCACGTTGAGTCGGGGTGAAACTCCAGACCCACCTTTCCGGACGGCTCAGCCTGAAAATGACTGTCGGGGCTGTCAAGCGCGGGTCTGGTTGCGCGCTCCTGACTTCCCTGTCTTTCCCTTGGCCTTTGGCCTTCTCTCTTTCACTCTCGGCGATGATCCCGGCAGCCCACCCTAGGATCGGGCCGAGCTAAGCGGACGGGGGTTCAGAACTCGATGCAAAGGGGTCCGTTGGGACGCCCTGGTGCAGACCACCCTGCACGTGGCCCTGGGCAAAACAGGTATCACCCTGTTTCAGAAAAGAAGGCAGAGGACGCGGATTACCTCCTCTGTACGAAGGACCCGTCAAGGAAACCCTGGGGGCGCCGCCGCGCGCTCCCAGGTGCCTGGGGTTGTGCCCACCAGGACCCCCGGCGGCGGGAGGAGACCGCAGCGACTGCCACGCTGAGGTCTCAACAGCACTGGGGCTCTGAGAAAGCCTGGACCTGCACCCCGTCCTCTGGATGTCCTTGGAGAGGTAGCAGCTCCTTCAGCCGTAGGAGGCACGACCTCACCGTGCCCGCTGAGTGGAGCTGGGGCCAGCCTCCGGCGGGCGGCAGCGTCTGCCCTGTGCGCAGGAGAGATTCACCCCTGAGCCTGGCAGGCTGCTCCATCACACTTTCAACCAGTTCTCTCTCCCCGCGCCTTTAGAAGCCAGGAGATGTACTGCTGCTGCTGCTGCTGCTAAGTCGCTTCAGTCGTGTCCGACTCTGTGCGACCCCATAGACGGCAGCCCACCAGGCTCCGCTGTCCCTGGGATTCTCCAGGCAAGTCCTCCCTAATTAGCTTGTCTTTTCCGATTGCCATGAGCCAACCCCATTTCATAGGTGAGGAGAGGACAGGCCTGGAGAGGTTGTGGCGCTCCCACCAGGTCGTTCAGAAGGGAAGGCGAAGGCGAGCTGCTCTTGGGGCTTTGGGGTCAGCTGTGAGAGTTGCGCCAGTAAAATTCTAGCATTCCCCACCCCGCCCCCTTTCCTCACCCATCCCTTACCCCCGATCTTCTTCAATAACAATTTATTATGCATCTACTCTGTGCCAGATGCTTTTTTAGCCATTGAGCACACAAAGTGAGTAGAACTTGGCTATTGACATTTTTTAAACATCTGGAATTAGTATATCTTGGCACCAACTATGGACAAGGAAGCATATTATCTTTTTATTAATTCTTATGATAATACTAAAGGATAGGCATTTTTTTTTTCCATTTTAAAGAGGGGGAAGGACTTTCCTGGTGGTCCAGTGGCTAAAGACTCCGCGCTCCCAATGCAGGGGACCCAGGTTCAATCCCTGGTTAGGGAACTAGATCCCACTTGCCGCAGCTAGGAGTTCACATGCTGCAACTAAAGATACAACATGCTGCAACCAAGACCCAGCACAGCCAAAGAAATAAATACATAAATAAAATATTTAAAGCTGAGGAAACTATAACCTAGAGAGGTTAATTATCTTGCCCCAGGTCCCAAAATATTAAAACTCTTCTATTCCAATATTAATATCCTAATATTATTTTATATTAAAAATAAAATATTTTAAAAGTATTTTTGTTCTCCATTTTATATTTCTTGTCTAATAGGAAAAAACACTCATAAATATAATTCACAAATGAATGTGTTGAAAAAATGTCAGTTCTCTTAAAGGCTGAGGAAGGTAGGAAGGTGACTTATAGAGAAAGTGACTTTTTGTCATTTCTGTCTTAAAATTTAATATTTTGATATATTTTCAGATATATGAAAGCTGCAAAAATAGTACAAATATTTTTGATACACTTCATCCAGATTTCTCTTATTTCTTTATATTTATACTTTTTGTTTCTTTATAAAGGAGATATTTTTGTAAGTTTTAAAGCCCCATCTCTATTCCTTCACTGCTGGTGGCCTTTCTGATGAACTCATGATACCATGTATTGCATGAGGGCTGGTGTGCACATAAAGACAGATGTATGTGGGTGCAGGCAGACGTGAGTTTAAACTTACATTGCTCAAGCTGAAGATAACAAAACGCCTTCAGCTCTAAGCTGTTAGTCAGTTGGTGGTATAGGAAATGGGGCTTCGCTGGTGGCTCAGTGGGCTTCCCAGGTGGCACTAGTAGTAAGGAATGTGCCTGCCAATGCAGGAGATGTGAGAGAAGAGGGTTCGTTCAATCCCTGGGTCAGGAAGGGGGCCATGGCAACCCACCACAGTATTCTTGCCTGGAGAATCCCATGGACAGAGGAGCCTGGCGGGCTACAGTTCTTGGGGTCGTAAAGAGTCGGACATGACTTAGCAACTAAACAACAACAAAGCATAGGAAATGCCAATTTCTTATGAGTTTTGCTAAAATTGGGTCATAAACATTCAGTTTACCCCGGTCTAAAGTCTTACAGCCAGTCTATATTGGGCATCTTCTCCTTGAGGAGAGTCTGCAGGTCTCTGGAGATGACTATTTCTGAATCTGAAGCCTCCTATCTGTTGCCCGGGAGCAGAGTGCCCCGAGATGGCTCCGTAACTCAGAAACACATAGCCTACCTATGCTGTGTTCACACTGATCCGGCTGGGTGCCATGGGGATCTGAAGAGGTACACAGCAGTCCTTACCCTAAATGGACCTCTCCAGTCCAGTGAGAGAGGAAGCATCAATATGCGAAATGTTTCCACCACAAACACGAAAGTTATGTAGTTAAGTGCTGGAATAAATTATCCTGACAACAAGAAACACTGGGAATTCCAGGAAGGGAGGGAGCATTATGGGCTTGGGTGGCTGTGAAGGTTCCCTGGGAGGACACTTCTTGAGCCAGGCCTTGGGGGATGGAGAGAATTTCACTAGATGAGAGGACCTGGGGAGGACCACTGAGGGGCAGGGGCACTCCTGAATGAAAACATGGAGTTAGGAGTAGCTGGGGTATATTCAGGTGGCATTGAATGGTATGAAATCCCTGAAATGAAAAATTGGTGGTGCAAAATGCTTTGGAACAATTAGCCTGCAGCAAAATTGTGAGGAGTCCTGAATGTGAGGCAAAGAACTGGACTCTGGAACTTGCTCTGCACCTTCTCCAGGCATCCTGGAAAAAATTTAGTAAAAATGACTTTGATGGAAACCATATTTTAAGAGGTATAAACTGGCAGTGCCCAGCGGTGATCCTATAGATTGGCCAAGGGTGGAAAGCTTTAGTATCCTTTCTTATCCATCAGGCTCTCTATCCCCATGCTTTAGTATAAACAATTACATTTTCTCAACATTTTGTGAAGTGACATGCACATACAGCTTCAAGACAAGTCCCTTACCCTCCCCACTCCAAGTGGAGCCAGAAAGCCACCATATCTCTTCTCCACAGGAATTCTATAGCCACTGCAGGGTGTGCATGAAACAATGGAAGAAAAATCTGAAGAAGAGAAACTGGTTAGAACCTACTGCGTTAAATGGGGAGATGAGGTGAGGGTGGTGAGACAAACAGAAGATATTTGGGAGAAAGATAAGCCAGATTAAATATCCATTGGTCGTTGTGGCTGGGAGAGGGAGTACAAAACAAGAGACAGATAAGTGATCTATTATGTTGTTATATATGCTAAGATTAAAGCTATAATTATAGACCTTCTAGTATATTCCAGGGATTATGTGTCATCAATAAGCCTCACTATAACATATTAAAATGAGTATACCAATCACTAATTGAGTGATTAAGTCAGTTGCATCTCATTCCATGGTTAGTAAATGATTGAGCCAGGATTTAAAGTTAGAAGATGGAAAGACCCCACTGACTTTTGATGATAATTGCTCCTAGGGAGTCAAGTAAGTTAATTTGTCAGGAAGGGAAAAATCAATTTAACTTGAGACACCGTAACTCATAGAAAATGATAAACCACATCTATCCATTCATCCATCTGTTCATCCACTTTTCTATTTTTAGTTTGAATCAATAATTCAGTAAATCCTTGTTAAGTACCTACTAGGTGCCAAGCACTGGGAAGTCAATGGTGAACAAAGCAAAAGTTGTCCTCACCCTCCAGAAGCATATGGTGGGTTAAGGAAGATGGACAACAAAGAAGCAATCACAAACCAGAGTGAGAAATACGCTGAAGGGTGTGGAACTGATGGCAGGGCCCTGTACCTGGTGTAGGAAACATCACGGTAGCCGCCCTGAGCAGGAGGAGAAGGAGATCTGTGCTGTGTCTCCTCTTGCAGGACACCTGGGAGCCAGGGGCCATGCCTTCTCATCCCTTTGTATTACAGTATCCATCCGGCCCTGCTCTCTTAGAGGAAGACACATTTCTGAGGGCATTTAGGACCATGCAGCTGCCAGATGATGAATGGAAGGAGCTGCGCACTGCAAGGCAGACAGTTTGGGTTCTCTGTGGCTTTCAATAGGTCACTTGATGTCACAGAGCCTTTTTCTCTTTTCCTGACGCTGTAATGGGGAAGAAATGAGATTCTGATGAAGGTGTCTCACACAATATATAACACATAGGAGACTCAGTAAATATTCATTCCAACTAAAATTTGAGTTCACAGAATTACATTCTCTGCAGTAAAAAACAACAACAACCCCACAAAAAGCCAGCTCTTGTCTCATTTTCTTTTTCTCTTAAAACAGGCTATCTTCATATATTTTTTCCTGTCCCACAAGGACATCACTTCTTGCCTCAGCTGTTGAGGGCGCTGGTTTTCTGTATGGCTGGATGGTAAGAGGCCCCAGGTGGCTGTCAGGGTCTTGACTGGCCGCCCTTTGTGAGGCTGTGTTGAGGAGACCTGTGTGCTGATGGAGGGTAAGGAATGAGGGGTCCTCCTGAGGTACAGGAGGCAGCTGTTCTCCCCACTGAGTGGGAAGAGGTGAGAACAGTGTGCCCTGCTCTACCCGACCCTGTGAGGCCACAGCCCCCAGCTTTGACCTGTGTGGTCAGCTGAGAAGCTGGGGTTTTGGTGGGGGTCGGGTTTCCTGCAGCACATTTGTCAGGGAAGAAATGACCCCTGCCTCCCCCACACCTACCAGGACCCTGGAGGCATAGGTCTGTGCCCCCACCCCAGTGGGGTTTTTAGGTGCTCTCAGAAGAGTCAAGAAGCAAGATGAAAAACAGAGAAGGTTAATGTAGTTGCTGATCCTAAGAAGTTGGAATCTTGGCTTTCCACACCACCTTCTTCTCTGAGGTCAGCTAGATCTGGGATTTCCCAGCTCCTCGCCACATTCTACTTTCAATTCCTGCTAAAGTGATACCCTCAGGGATGAAATTCAGAGTTTGGAAGAAGACAGGTTGATTTTGAATTCCTGCAGCTCTCCTTACTGTGTCTAACTTGGGCAAGTTTCTTAACTTCCCTTGGCCTCTATAACTTCGGGTCATCTATAAGAGTTCTCATAGGACTTTTGAGATGATTACATGAAACTATGCAGAGAAAGCAGGCTTCCCTGGTAGTTCAGATGGTAAAGCATCTGCCTGCAATGCAGGAGACCTGGGTTTGATCCTCGGGTCGGGAAGATCCCCTGGAGAAAGGAATGGCAACCCACTCCAGTACTCTTGCCTGGAGAATCCCATGGACAGAGGAGCCTGGTGGGCTACAGTCCATGGGGTCACAAAGAGTCAGACACGACTGAGCGACTAGTGCACACACACGCACAGAGAAAGCACCCAGCACAGGGCACGCTGCGCCCAGCACACTGGGCTCCTCTACGTTCCCTCTTAATCACAAACCAGGTCTGCAGGGGCTGCTGTCACTGCTCAAAGAAGGGGACAAAGAGCATCTCTTCCCTCTCAGGGTGATGTGAAGTGACTGCCTTATAAACACACAGCAAAAGGAGTAGTCAAAGTATCTCTGTGCTGTCTCCCTTTCTCATTCCCCATCTCTGTGATGAGATGAAATTCCGAAGGTTTTCTTTGGTTAATAATATTCAGAACTACCCTCAAGACAAGCTGTCCAAAGGAAGTCTGTGAGAGAGGAATGAGGTTAAGCACTAAATATCAGATCATTTGATAGCCAAGATGAGCAGAGGCATCTGATCTAACATCCTTATTTCACTGAAAAGAGCTCAAGCTCAGAGAGCATCAGGGACCTGCCTAACGCCACATGGCCAGCTGGTGGCACAGAAGTGACCAGGGCTTCAGTCTGATGCCTAGTTCAGTGCTCTGGCCACGTCTCCTACGGGTCTGCTCTGGTCATCAACAGGGCAGGTGAGGAGACCCATGCCTGGCTTCATTTTGCAGCTGGACAGAGACCTAGGTGATTTTCCAGAGAATCCAGCAGCACGCTTTCCTCTGTAACATGTAGACACAGGGCAGAGAGCACAAATGGCCAAGCCAGAAGACAGAAATCGTTCCTATCTTCCTAGCTGGGGATGGGGCAGCTGCATGAGCTCTCCCGCGCTTTCCGCTCATCCAGCCCTAACGGAAGTGTTCCAGCCGTGAGCCCACATTCGTTCCACCTCTGCGCAGCTGCTGTCTCTGCTATCAAGCTGGATGGGTCTTCTGAGTTCCTTTCGGTCAAGCTTCCTCACTTTGTCAACTGCGACCCAGCCCGGGGAGGGGGGGCTGTCTCAGAGACATACTCAAGTTGGAGGCAGAGCCAAGCTGGAGACCGGTTGCCTAGAGACCAGCCCATTGTCTTTCCAGCAGTGTGGACGATGATCACCCAGAGTGGCTCTGCCTCCTCCTGAAAGGTCAGGAATGAGCACAGAAAAGTGCGTGGTGTCTGCTGGCAGAAACAAGTGTGACAGGGCCCCAGGAAGAGCTGGGATTTTTTTTTTCTAGTAATGAATGAGGCTGTCAAAGCCATCGAATAAAACTGAGGACAATATATCCAAAGCCTGTGTACGCCACTGGTGTCCTGTGAGGAGCTCCTATGTTTGAAGGCTGAGGTGCTGCGAGCTACGAGCAGCTGTTTGCAGCTGCTCAGTGACAAGACCAGTGTCTGCAGTGGCCAGGCTGAGGGGCCGGCGGGGACGATCACCATCCCCCGTCTTCCTGACCACAGCACATGCACAACTTCGTGACACAAACTCAGCTCTCTCTCTTGTGTTGTCTTGCATCTCCCCTGACCATACTGTTCCCATGGAGCAGGGTGAGGTACAGGATAGCTGTGGCCTGAAACCGCTGACCTGGACGCAGTGGACAGAGCAAGAAGTGTGACATCAGGAGACCAGCTCTGAGCCCTTCCTGGCACTGTCGCTTACTTAGTTATCTTGAACAAGTTATTTAACCTCTCTGAGCCTCAGGTTTTCATCTGAAGACAATACAAATGCTAGAACATGGTAAGTTTTTACATTTTTTATGAAGGTGAGGGAAGTATTATTAGGAGTGTAAATGGTGGGAACTGATGTGACCTGATTAGAGCTGGTCATTCTTCTCTGTTCCCCCTGTTTCTCAGCTGGAATAGAAAATTGATGAACCCAGGAGTGTTTCATGTGCACCCACAGCAGACATAGCACGGCATGCAGAAGAAACAGAAGGGGCAAAGGACTCAAGGTGGAGGGTGGGGGGCCCTCCCCTCTCACTTCCCGGAGGACGTGTCAAGCACAAGGACAGGGCTGACAGACCCTGTACACTGGCTGCCTAGCCCACGCCCTGTATATATCCACCACAGAGGTGGAAAAATCAGCGCCTGCCCAGCCTACACAGAGCATTCCCTCCAAAGTTCTTTAAAGGTAACACTCTAACTCATCCCTCTGACAGGAGCAAGTGTGCGTGCTAAGTCGCTTCAGCCGTGTCCCTTTGTGACCCCATGGACCACAGCCCGCCAGGCTCCTCTGTCCATGGGGTTTCCCAGGCAAGAATACAGGAGTGGGTTGCCATTTCCTCCTCCAGGGCTTCTTCCCAACCGAGAGGTTGAACCCTCATCTCCTGCTTGGCAGGCAAATTCTTCACTGAGCCACCTGGGAAGCCCACACACTCACTGGGATGACATATCAAAAAAAAAACAAGAAAACAGCAAGTGCTGGTAAGGATGTGGAGAGAGGACCTGGTGGGGGTGTACAGCTACTGTGGGAAACAATATGACGACACCTCAAAAAATGAAACCTAGAATTGCCATATGACTCAGCAATTCCACTTCTAGGTATATACTCAAAGGAACTATAGGTAGGGACTCAAAAAGATGTCTGTACACCCATATTTATAGCAACATCATTTACAATAGCCAAAAGTTGGAAACCACCCAAATGTCTATCCATAGATGAATAAATAAACAAAACGTGACGTATCCATACATGGAATATTATTCAGCCTTAAAATGGAAGGAAATTCTGACACACGCTATAACGTGGATAGACCTTGAGGACATTATAATGAGTGACAAGAACTAGTCACCAAAGGATAAATGCTGAATGACTCCACTTACATGAAGTATGTATAGTAGTCACAGTCATAGGGACATAAAGTAGAATGGTGAATTCAGGGGTAGGGTAGAGAGGGGGAATGAGGAGTTGTGTTGATAGATACAGAGTTTCAGTTTTGCAAGATGAAGCATTCTAGAGAAGGACGGTGGTGATGGTTGATGGTTAAACAGCAATGTGAGTGTACTTAACACCACTGAACTATATATTTCAAAATGGTTAAGTTGATAAATTTTATGTTATGTGTATTTTACCACAATTAAAAAATTCACTAATCTAAAACATCACTTACTTTGGAAAAAAAATCTGCTCCTGGGACTTCCCTGGTGGTCCAGCGATTAAGAACCCACTTTTCAATGCAGGGGACAAGGGTTTGATTCCTGGTCAGGGAACAAAGATCCCACAAGCTTCAGGGAAACTAATCCCATGCACCACAATGAAAGACCCTGAGTGCCACAATTAAGACCCAACTGAGCCAAATAAATATTTTTAAAAAAAAATCTGCTCCTAAGCTGTCCATATCAAACGTGACCTAGTTTATCTTTCAGAGATCATCATAGTCTAATTCAAAGAGCTAAATCCTGAGTCAGAAAGTTTATATTCACATCTCAAATCTGCTGCTTGTTAGCTGCTTGACCTTGTTTTTACTGAGCCTCAATTTCCTGTCTTTGGTTGAAAATAATAATAATATCAACTTTGACTCCTTCACTGGGCAGATGTGTAGATTCAATGAGATGATTTATGTGAATGTGCTTAGCAAACCACAGAACACTAAACAAATACAAAAGATTTTTTTGAGAGAATAATGAGGTTTTCTCTGGGATCTCATGTAATATTTTCCAACATTTCTTGCCAAGAAGTTTCTTCAATCACACCTAGATTCTTTCTAACACAGCTTTGGCCAGCCTGGAAATCGCCTTTCTGTTAGGATGTCTCCAAATCCTCCGTTTAGAGATTCTTACATCTGGTAGGTGTTGAAGGGGACAGCAGGAACCACAAGCAGAACCACGTGGAACTACTAACTTTTAGGGCCAAGGACAGAATTCTTCTTTAGGTCTGGTTTGGTTTGCGAATTCCTGGCTGTCATAGCAACCCCCAAAGTAAAGGAGGCCTGCTCAGCGTCATCTCTGACTGCGGCCTGGGCTGGGAATGTGTTCAGGTTGGCCAAGTAAACAGTGCTCACTGCCTCTCCCTCTGGGCCCAGGGACTGGCGAGTCAGGGAGCTCGCCAGCCTCAAGCCCTCTGGATGCACAGCTTCCCTCCTGGTGTCCCGCTGGCGCTGCCAGATCCAGAGTGGGGAGCGAGTTTCCACAAGAGGCCCCTGGGAGATGGAATGGCTCCACTGTGGAAGCAAAGTTCTGCTGCCCCTGAAGATGGACCAAGATGCCCTAGGGAGAGAGTGGCGGATGGCATGTCTGGTACTTCAAGTGTCAACATTAAGTTCACAGTGGGTGACCTACTCAACCAAGGCTCTTTGCCCCAAGGCTAATGCCGGAGACCTAAAAATGCCGAAGATCTAAAAAATGTTATCGGCTTTACAATATGAAAAGAAGACCCTGAAAATAAAATTAATAGGTACCTCACTAAATCTATGGGGATGTATGATGCCTTTTAATTGTTACATGTATTATCACAAGATTTTTACCTATTTGAAAACAAGTTGCAGTTTTTCATCATTGGCAGAATTCCTGATTATATGTGCAGTGATCACCAAGAAATCAAAAGGGAAATTATAAAAATACTGCAATATTATTGTAGTTAGAAAAGTTAAGAGTTCATATACACACAGCTTATGGGATCTTAGTTCCCTGACCAGGAATCGAACTCCTTGTCCTTGGGAGAGGAGGTGCATAGTCCTAACCACTGGACCACCAGGGAGGTCCCTCAAGTATATTTTAATATGCTTTATGATGTGGTGTGGGGCTGAAAGGCCTGGGAAGGCCACGAAATTTTTATGTTTGTTTCTCTCTCTCACTCTTTTTCCTTTCCTACTCTTCCTTTCTCCCTCATCTCTCTCTCCCCTTCCTCCCTCTTTCTTTTTCCTTTCCTGCCCTCCTTCTCTCTCTTTCCTCCCCCCTCCCTCTCTTCCTTCCTCTCCCTCATTCTCTCCTTTTCTATTTCTCTCTCTCAAGGGTGCAGCATCATTGCTGCCTGATGCTGAAGCAACATAAAACAGTGGAGAACCCCATGCACTCAGAGAGCATGTATTCTGATTGTAGGAACCTGGCCACAGTGGTATCTATCTGGTCCTCTGGGACTATCGGTCCACTTGTAAAATGAAGTAATACCAGTAATACCAGTTGCTTCCAAGAGTTCTGGTGAAAATTAATTTAGGTTAGTAAAAGTGTTTTGGTAAATCTGGTTGGTGTTATAACTAACAGTAATACTCACCTGCGCCTCACTAGCCATGGCACAAATAGTAATATGCCCTCCATCTGCACTAGAACATTACTATTGTAAGCTGTGCAGGAACTATGTCTATATTTCTAGTTCTTTCTGTGCCCAGATGAGAACAGTACCCTGTTTAAATGTCAGTTTCATTAACCCTGTTTGATTATGCTGCTGCTCCACCCCTGGATGATATTCAAGATTACCATGGAGGCACCAACTAACTCTGGAGACCTTCTGATGTGTCGAGTGTCCTCTCTTTAGTTGGGGAGTTATCCAAGGGGTTCAGGGACTCTTGGAGGAGGATCCAGGGCAACTGGGGGGCAACTAGGGGCCCAGAGCGGTAGCTGCTTAAACTGACCAATGGAATGGAAATATTCCAGCATCTAATATTACATATGTAATAATAAGCGTACCACCTGAAAATCAACCTTCTTTGTTCCAATGTAATCTATTATTAATTGCTTTTGTCAATACTTAGAGTTTTTGAGCAACTATTCTGTGCAAAGCATTAGGTTAGAAGGACTTCCCTGTCGGTCCAGTGCTTAAAACTTTGCCTTTCAGTGCAGGGTCAATCCCTGGTCCGGGGGTAAGATCCCACGGGCCTTGCAACCAAAACAAACAAACAAACAAACAAAACCCCCACAAAACAGAAGCATTAGGTTAGACAAAAGGGAGGATATGAAAAGAGTAGAGAGGGACTTCCCTGGTGGTCCAATGGCTAAGACTCCGCACTCCCAATGCAGCGGGCCCTGCGCTAGATCACTGGTCGGGGAACTAGATCCCACATGACACAACTAAAGATCCTGCCACAATGAAGATCAAAGATCCTTTGCACTGCAGCTAATACCTGGTGCAGCCAAATAAATAAATTAATTAAATGAATATTTTAAAAAAGAGGGAAGAGGCTGATTCATGTTGATATATGGCAGAAAGCAACACAATATTGTAAAACAATTATCCTTCAATTAAAAACAAATAAATTCAAAAGAAAAAGAGGGAAGAAATACACCCTCAGGAAATGTATAGTCTTGTGAAAAAAAAAAAAAAAGCTATGGCATATACTCAAATAATCTCAGGAAGAACAGGGCATGAAAAGTGTCCTAAGGAAAGTGCACTCATCTTGGGAGTCAGACGCATGGCGTCTCCCATCTGGCTGGTGATCATGGAAGTCTTCATGGAGAAGGTGACTTTTGAGTTCAGGCCTTGAAGGATGGGTGACATTTTCATACATGAGAAAGAAGTGGGTGGAAGTCCAGATGAAGGAAATGGCAAGCGCAGAGGCTCAGAGTATCTGAATGGGAGCGATTCTGAAGGATCCATGAACGATAATGCTTTATGGGAGCATAAGAAACATGGGTAGATAAGGGTGGAGTTGGGCCAGATCACTGAGAAAATGTGTAAGCTTTATTCAGGAAGCGAAAAGAAGCTGTTGAAGGTTTATGATCTGGAGAACACCAAAGTCTTTATGAAGAGTGGTCGGGTTTTGTTGCAAACACCTTACAGGGTGGAGGTGGGACTGGAGATGATGGAGGTGGGAGAAGGCATTGGGACCACCTGGAGGTGGAAAGCTCACCTCTAGGGCATTCAGTGTTCCGGGTGAGAGGTAAAGGGGGCTGAGCTAGGACAAAGGCCATGTGCCCAGAAGGAAGAGATGGTGAATATAATTTTTTAAAAATAATCTTTATTGAATTTGTTGCAATATTGCTTCTGTTTTATGTTCTGGCGTTTTGGCCAGAAGGCATGTGGGATCTTAGCTCTCCAGCCAGGGGCTGAACCAGCACCCCCTGCGTTGTAAGGGGTAACCACTGGACTACCAGGGTAGTCCCATGAATGTAAACTTTTGTAAAGAGTAATGATTTGTGATTGATTAGAGAGAGCATGAAGGATGGAAAGGAAAGGAAAGAAGCAGTCATAATGTGGATTTCAAGCCTAGGAGACAAGAAAAATTATGATTCTGAGACTAGAAACACAGAAGCCAGGAGAGAAAGCTGGTTGAGAAAGAAAAGCCCAATGAACTCATATACACTGAGTTTGAGGAACTTTTAGGACGCCTGGTGGGATGGTCACGTGTTCCAGCTTGAATTTGGATTACTAGTTACCTACATCAGGAAAGTGCCGCTAGGCAGAACCAGAGCTGCCCACTGGGACAAGACAGCTAAAAGACAGTGAAAATGAATGAACAAACAGGGTGGGTAAGGGAGTACTGAGATCTCCAGGCACCATCAGGGCAAACAGTAAGGTAACAGAGGGGTCCACAGTGGAGCAGCAGGTTGCATCAAACTGTTACAGCTAAAATCTTCCAGCTCACACTGCAGCCCCACCAACATGATGCTAAGTGCTGGCCTGGTGCAGAGATTCCCACATTGGGTGATGCAGCAGAGGGGAGCTTTTAAAATGATGTATTCCTACCTCTCCAACCCCAAGGTGAAGGGGATGGAGCCTGGAAGTCTGCGTTTTTAGATTTCACTTTGGATTCTGGTTCTCAGGCATTAGTCAAGTGAAGGGTTAGTAGCTCTCATCTCTGCTCAGAATTGGTCTTAGTTGCTCCTGGGGGGTGCTGATCCTGTAGGTGAGGGGTCTTGGTCTTCCCTCTCCCTTCCCCCTTTCCTCCCTCCTTCCCTACTAGGAGAAACTTCTCCTCAGATTTGCAAGAGTTCTGCCAAGAGGTGAAGTCAGAGTCCTGCCAGGAAGCCCTCTGCGGAGACTCAATAGTGGAATCTGTGCTCAGGGATTTGTGGTTCTTTAGTCACTAAGTCGTGTCTGACTCTTTGTGACCCCATGGACTGTAGCCCACCAGCCTCCTCTGTCTGTGGGATTTCCCAGGCAAGAGTACTGGAGGGGGTTGCCATTTCCTCCTCCAAGGGATCTTCCCAACCCAAGAACTGAATCCTTGTTTCCTGCTTGGCAGGTGGATCCTTTCCCACTGAGCCACCTGGGAAGCCTGTGTTCCTGGACCAGCCACCAAAGGATGAAGCAAAGAATGAGCAAGACAATATAATCACCACAAGGGCAGGGATTTCTTAAAAACCTCTTACAGAAAATTTCCAACCTAAAAAAAAAAATAGGATAGTGTGAAGATCTCTCACATTCCTCATACCTAATTTCAACAGTTAGCTGCAGCAGTTAATCCTTTTTACCTATTTCATTTTTGCCTGGTTCCCCAGCCTCCACCATTTTGAAACAAATGGGAAAAGATATTTTATGTGCTCTTCTGAACTATTTTGTAATCCACCAGTCCCTTTGATGGTAATAAAAACAAGCTCTGAGGGAAGAAGGGATCAAAGAAGAGTCATCAGCTTACCCCTAATTCCCCTTCGAGACACAAAGAGGCACTCATTAATTTAGTCACCAAGGCTCTGGGCAAAACATGCAGCTTCTAATGAAGAGAAACGCACAACACGCAAGCCAGTTAGGAGGGCTGCAGCCTGAGTTTACCAGAGTCCCTTCTGCGTTCAGCAGTCTGGTCCTAATCATCAACAAATAATAATTCTGCCCCAGGGAGTGAGGCTTCAGAGAGCAGAAATATGTGCATGGCAGAAGGGGTTCTGTGCAGGTGGGAGGCATTGAGTCTGGGTGGTCTCCAAGTCACAGGTTTCAGACCACTTGTCCCTCGCATGGAAACAAATCTCTGTTCTGAATCTCCAGCACCGCCCCCCTCTCCTGCCTCTTCCCCTTCTAGGGCTCCACTTCCACACCCAATGATGCAGCAGAGAAATTAAAGGAGTCAAAAGAATGAGGAATTTTGGACCAAATCAAGTAGTCACAAATCTCCCTAAACCAGTTAGTCCTTCAAGGGTCAAGAAGGCGTCAGGTGGGGCTCATGGGTGGTGGGAGTGTTTGCAAAGAGGAAGGCCTGCAGAGAAGGCTGGAGTGGAATTTCTGCATATAGCAGGCCCTCTACTTGGCCCTTCTCCAAGTTCTGGTTCCTTAAGTGCCCAAGAGGACCTCAGTGAAGTGTGGAAGCTCCTGTGCAGTAGCCTTTATCCCTGAGGTGTCATGAACCATATCACTGTTGTTTAGTTGCTCAGTCATGTCCAGCTCTTTGCAATCCATGGACTGCAGCATGCCACCCTTCCTGTCCTCTGTCTTCCGAGTTTGCTCAAATTCATGTCCATTGAGTCAGTGATGCTATCTAACCATCTTATCTCTGTCGCCCCCTTCTCCCCTTGCCCTCAGTATTTCCCAGTGTCAGGGTCTTTTCCAATGAGTTGATTCTTCTCATCAGCTGACCAAAGTATTGGAGCTTCAGCTTCAGCCTCAGTCCTTCCAATGAATATTCAGGGTTGATTTCATTTAGGATTGACTGGTTTGATCTCCTTACTGTCCAAGGGACCCTCAAGAATCTTCTCCAGCCCCACAATTCAAAAACATCAATTCTTCAGTGTTCAGCCTTCTTTATGGTCCAACTCTCACATATCCATACATGACTACAGAAACTCATCACAGTAAAGTGCTAATAGGATGGTGTTTTCAGACTAGGATACGCAAGCCTCTTGACTAGGATACTCAACCATAGAATAAACATGGAACATCTTGGTGTAAATCAGTTTTACCAAAGATCTTTTCCTACGGGCAGGGGTGGTGGTGGTGGTATTCTTCTTCTTTTTAAGCAGGATGCTTTTTTTTTTTTTAAGACCTATCTTTTATTTATTTAAAGTCTTTGTTGAATTTGTTACAATATTGCTTCTGTTTCATGCTTTGTTTCTCTGGCCACTTAGGCATGTGGGATCCCAGGTTCCCAACCAGGGATCGAACCCATACCCACTGCACTGGAAGGCAAAGTCTTAACTACTGAGCCACCAAGGAAGTCCATATTCTTAATATTAAAATAATCTTGGGAATGTGATGAAACAGAATGTAAAATTTTCATAAATTTATGAAGAAAACACAATTTTAAAGAAGTATCCCAATTGTAGTGGCCTATTTAGAGAGTTATTTTCATCCTTCTGTTTTTAGAGGCGTTTGGGGGAAAAGCTGATGGGAGTCACCCTGATGTTTCTTGGGATAGGTGAGTTATTATGATGCTGCAACGTGTGCCCATAGGACCTGTCGGCTCTCATCTCCCGTCAGCCTGTGAGGCTGGCGGTTTTGTGGTCTCCTGGGATGGTCTCACCCTTTCCTTTCTCTGAGCCTTTGTCCAAACTGTCACTTATGTCTGGGATAACCTCCCACCTCCTGACAACCACATGACATCTCTTCCTCTCCTTATATTGCTATTCAAGGTCATTTTTTCCAGAACGCTTTCCCTGATGAAGTTAAGAGAACTGACTCTCAAAATAGAACTTGAAAGAAGTGCCAGGTTGGGATGACACAACCCCATCCTGATACTACATATTTGTATAGTTTTGTACAGAACTTAGTGTGTAAAATTGACACACACACATCTTATTTAATAATCAGCACAACCCTATCTTGTAGGAGAATCACGTTTTTAGAAGTTATGCAATGGCAGCTCAATATTCCAAGCTCTTTCCATCATATCACGCCACTGAAGTCACTTTCTTCCACAGTCTGCTGGCTAAGAGCACATACTGGGTCTGTTTGTGCACTGACGTTTATGTATTATAGGCACATCGGTTAATTTTTGTTTGTCTTGTCATTCTTCATATCCAGTAAAATCTTTTAAAATTGTATTTGCTAATTTTTAAAAATAGTCAATACAACCACTTGGTTCAAATTCAAGAAGTTAGAAGTGTATATTCTGAAGATTTTACCTTCTACTGCTGTCCCAGACACCCAGTTTTCCTCCCCAAAGTCAACTTGTATAACTTCCAGTATACTACCATCTATATTTATATATTCTTTTTTGTTTTTCCAATAAACAGTAGACTGTTTTACACTGTCTGGCAACTTGCTTTAAGGGCTCCCTCACTGTTGTTTATGGCTTCATACTATTCCACTGGATAAATATACCATAATTATTTAGCTATTCTCTTATTAATATTTATTTCAATGGTTTCCAGTCTTTTGATACAACAAGCAATGATGCAGTGAGTAACTATATACATATATAATTTTGTATGACTAAGTAGGATGAATTCCTACAAGTGAAATTGGTTGGTCAAAAGACAGACACATTTATTATTTTTGAAGTTTTTGAGGCATTACTTTCCTTACAGAGAGCTGTAGCAATTTCCACCCCTGCCAGCGATATATGAGAGTGCTTGCCAACACGAAAGCAGGGTTGTGAAAAGTTTGAACTTTGAGAGGGGAGATAGTATCTCATTGTAGTTTTTACTTGTATTTTTTTTTAATATTACTGAGGTAAAGCATTTTTTCACATATTTGAGAATAATATATATACATTGTTTTGGCAGAACTGTGTGTTCATATCTTGTCAATTTTGTTATTGGTTTATTAGTCTAAGATATAAGTTGTAAATATTTTCCCTAGGTTGTTTTTTTTTAACTTTGTTTATGATGATTTTTAATAGCTGGATTTTTTATTTGATGTTATTGAGTTTGTCACTATTTTCTTCTATGGCTTCTAGTGTTGTATCACAGTTAGAAAGGACTTTCTGTACTGGGATTATAAAAGAACTTTCCCAGGTTTCTTTTGATAAGTTTACAGTCCCATGTTTCACATATAAATCTCTGACTCACTTGGAGATTATTCTAGTGTTATGGTTTCATCTTAATCGTTTCCCTAAATGGCTATCTTATCACCCCTGAGCCATCCATTCCATAATCTCTTTCTCTACATAAACATCAGTGGGTATTAGTGATTCCAACTTGATTATATACCAAATTGCATTTGTGGTTCTCAAAAAATTTTTCTGTTTCAAGATCTGTCTATTCCTTGCATGAGTATTACATGATTTATATTAATGTAACTTTAGAGTATATTTAGTATCTTGTTAAGGTTTGCACTCCCATTAAATTTCACTTAAAACGTTTTAAGGATATTCTTACATATTTATTTTCCACATCAAGTCTAGAATCAGTTTGACTGGTTAAAAAAAACTTAATATTTCAATGACAGTGCATTAAATTTATAAATACAGGTGGCTCAGTGGTAAAGAATTCACCTGCCAATGCAGGAGACACAAGAGACACTAGGTTCGATCCCTGGGTGGGGAAGATCCCCTGGAGGAGGAAATGGCAATGCATTCCAGTATTCTTGCCTGGAAAAGTCCATGGACAGAGGAGCCTGGTGGGCTACAGTCCATAGGGTCACATACAGTCCAAGAGTCAGACAAGACTGAGCACATATGCACTCATGCAAAAGAGAATTAATGTCTTAATAATGCTCTGACAAAGAGCATGGCAAGCTTTTTCACTTACCAAGTTTCCCAGTCAGTTTAGTTTCAGCATTTTAAGGTTTTATTCATCTTGTGTATTATTAAGTTTATTCCCTTCTTTTTAAAAAAAATTGTTGTAAAATAGATCTTTTATCAGATGTTTGTTATTTGTATAGATGAAAGGCACTGATTTCTGTGTATAACTGTGTATGAGCCAGCCTACTGAATTTTCAAACTCCTTATACCAAGCACCAAAAGTAGCTAGTTGGTGTCTGAGTGACCCTTCCTGTGTCTTCTTGGGAGCTGAGGCTTCTTAGGGTTTAGCTACTGTTGGTGTTAGGGCAGAAACAGAGAGTTGATTTCACTTATCTTTCCAGGATGAAGAGTGGATTGCTTATAATTTCTTGACAGACTGATTCATTCTCAAGGACTTTTTAAAAAACGGTTAAAAGACTACACATCTTTCCTGTGCCTTGCCACCATCACCAGGCTGCAGGCACACACACATGTGTATCTTCTATCACACTTCAGACTCAGCTGTTTCCCAGGTAAAATGCCCCTGTGATTAATAATGTATTTTCCTAGAAGCCAGGGATTCTCTTTGAACCATTTTACTTTGATACTTTAATTACAGTTTAAGTGACTTCTCCATACTGAACACCCTTAGGAAGAAACCCCAGGAATTACCATCATCCGTTTTGTTACAATTCTTGTGTTTGTTTCTGGCTTTACTGAGCTATTATTGACATAAAACAGTGTACATTTAAGGTGTACAATGTGATGATTAGGTATATATATATATAGCAAAATGATGACCACAATAAAGTTAATCAACACTTCCATCCTCTCATATAATTCAGATCTGAGTGTTTATGTGAGGTGATAACATTTAAGACCTACTCTTTTAACAATTTTAAATAATGCTAATTACAATCACCATGCTATGCATTAGATCCGCAAACCTTATCACTGGAATTTCTACGCTTTGACCAATATCTCCTCTATTCCCCCATCCTTCAACTCCTGGCAACCACTATTCTACTCTGTTTCCGAGTCTGACTTCTTTGACAGATGTCTTTTATGCCAGGTTTTAGGACTTCCCAATGGCCTGCAGAGACCTGCCTGGGTAAAAAAGCTTGGAAGAGATGCCTTTCCCTTTATCTTACAACCTGATATAATTCTCTGGGGAGTGACCAAGCAAGGAACGGAATCCTCCCCCATCAGGGAGCTAGCCAGGATACAACCACAGGTAGGAAAGGAGTACGGAGAGACAGGCCGCTGCACAACGAGATGGAAGTTTCCCACAGGGATCATTATAGGGGGGCGGAAAGAGACACTGCAGCTCTAAAATCAGGTGGTTTTTCTAAAATCCACAATATTAGTGATGACTCTTTTAAGGTTCCAGTTTTAGGATCTTGGTTTAAAGTCTTTGGAATTCAGCTGGAATACTGAAGGGTTAAAAGAAATCCTAGCATTTGACCTAAATACCCAAAGGAAGCCCTCTTTCTGGCAATGTTTAACACCTCAAAATGAAAATACATGAGCTTATTGGGGTTGCTAGAAAAGGGTACAGCAGTTTTTCACACTTCTATTGCCAGCAAGATAACACTTTAATTTGAGTCCCTGACTTTTTCTGCCCTGGAGGCAGAGGTGGTTTCTTGCTGGGGCTCTGGGACCTCCATTCTGCCTGCTTATTTGGTGGGTATTAGCATGAAAAAACACAAGAGTACTTTGACTTATTATTTTTTTTCAATGATGCTGTTAGAATTTGGCATTCAGACTTTCCTGGTGGTCCAGTGGTTAAGAACCCACTTGCCAATGCAGGAGACATAGTCCAATGAAGACCCCACATGCCTCAGGGCACCTAAGGCCCATGTGCCACAACTATTGAAGCCTGTGGACCTAGAGCCTCTGCTGTGGAGCACTGCTCCAAAAGAGAGGCCACCACAATGAGAAACCCTGGGACCGCAACAAAGAGTAGCTTCTGCTTGTCGCAGCTAGAGAAAGCCCGTGGGCAGCAACAAAGACCCAGAAAGGAAAGTGAAGGTATTAGTCACTCAGTCGTGTCCGCCTCTTTGCGACCCCATGGACTGTAGCCCGCCAGGCTCCTTTGTCCATGGAATTTCCCAGGCAAGAAAACTGGAGTGGGTTGCCATTTCCTTCTTCAGGGGACCTTCCCAACCCAGGGACTGAACCCAGGTCTCCCACTCTACCGTCTGGCTCTACCGTCTGAGGCAGGCAGACTCTACCGTCTGAGCCACCAGGGAAGCAGCAATGAATACCCAGTGCAGCCATAAATAAATAAAAATTTTTAAAAAAGAATCTGGGGTTCACACTGCAGCATCAGGGAGAAAAGTTAGACACAAGGTCTGAGGACCTCTGTCCATCACTTTCTCTTACCTATTTTTTGTTACAAGTCTAACTAAAAGAAAAAAAGAAATCTAAGTTCAAGTTAAGCTCCCTCAAGTCTATGACCTGATTTTCTTCAACTTGAATCTTATTAGCCCCTCGATATGGAATTTCTAGTTCTTTTCTATGGTTTCTTGAGCCACAGAGCTGTGTCACACTCAAGGTGGGAACCTGTTTTCATCCACTGATTGCTGCAAAAAAAATACCATGATAACTAGTCCACCTGTTCAGCTCAGTTCAGTCGCTCAGTCATGTACGACTCTTTGCGACCCCATGGACTGCAGCACCCCAGGCTTCCCTGTCCATTATCAACTCCCAGAGCTTGCTCAAACTCATGTCCATTGAGTCAGTGATGCCAGCCAACCATCTCATCCTCTGTCGTCCCTTTCTCCTCCTGCCTTCAATCTTTCCCAGCATCAGGGTCTTTTCCAGTGAGTCAGTTCTTCGCATCAGGTAGCCAAAGTATTGCAGTTTCAGCTTCAGCATCAGTCCTTCCAATCAATATTCAGGACTGATTTCCTGTAAGATAGACTGGTTTTATCTCTTTGCAGTCTAAGGGACTCTCAAGAGTTTTCTTCAACACCACAGTTCAAATGCATCAATTCTTTGGCGCTCAGCTTTCTTTATAGCCCAACTCTCACATCCATACATGACTACTGGAAAAACCATAGCTTTGACTAGATGGATCTTTGTTGGCAAAGTAATGTCTCTGCTTTTTAATATGATGCCGAGGTTGATTATAACTTTTCTTCCAAGGAACAAGTGTCTTTTAATTTCATGGCTGTATTCACCATCTGCAGTGATTTTGGAACTCCAAAAAATAAAGTCTCTCACTGAGCTATTTCAAATCCTAAAAGATGATGCTGTGAAAGTGCTGCACTCAAAATGCCAGCAAATCTGGAAAACCCAGCAGTGGCCACAGGACTGGAAAAGGTCAATTTTCATTCCAGTCCCAAAGAGAGGCAATGCGAAAGAATGTTCAAACTACTGCACAATTGCACTCATCTCACACGCTCGCAAAGTAACGCTCAAAATTCTCCAAGCCAGGCTTCAGTGGTACATGGACTGTGAACTTCCAGATGTTCAAGCTGGATTTAGAAAAGGCAGAGGAACCAGAGATCAAATTGCCAACTTCCACTGGATCAATGGAAAAGCAAGAGAGTTCCAGAAAAACATTTACTTCTGCTTTATTGACTAAGCCAAAGCCTTTGACTGTGTGGGTCACAACAAACTGTGGAAAATTCTTCAAGAGATGGGAATGCCAGAGCACCTGACCTGTCTCCGGAGAAATCTGTATGCAGGTCAAGAAGCAACAGTTAGAACTGGACATGGAACCACAGACTGGTTCCAGTCTGAAATATATACATCAAGGCTGTATATGGTCACCCTGCTTATTTAACTTATACGCAGAGTACATCATGTGAAATGCCGGGCTGGATGAAGCACACGCTGGAATCAAGATTGCCGGGAGAAATATCAATAACCTGATATGCAGATGACACCACCCTGACGGCAGTCCACCTGGCACCCTCCCAGTTATTGTAACAGTGTAATCCTAGTCAAATTATCTAACCAAAGATTTCTGGCCCTCTCTTTTTTGGGGGGGTTTATTTGCCTCAGCGCTCTGAGACATCCAGGTCACGCCTTTCTGTTAATATTCTTCTGGACCAGAAAGTTAGAATGTGAAGTAAGAGGGCGGAAAGCCAGCTGGAGCAGCTGGGGAGTTCAGCAGGGTTGCTGACCCCGAGCAAGGGCGCCCCTGCTCTTAACTGCTTCTCAGACACGCCCTTCTCCTGTGCTTCCGTGCTTTGCTGGCTGCTTCTCTGGATCAGCCTGCTGCTGCTGCTGCTAAGTCGCTTCAGTCGTGTCCGACTCTGTGCGACCCCATAGACGGCAGCCCACCAGGCTCCTCCATCCCTGGGATTCTCCAGGCAAGAATCAGCCTGGTTTGACCCATTTCCTTCTTGCCTGCCTGCTGCCCCATCCTCTGAACTTGTTGCCTGGCTCTTGTCCTCCAGCCAATCCTGGTATAACCAGACCTGTGGACCTTGATACTTAAAACTAAAACCCATGACAGCTCAAGGTGCCCTGAGAATACACAGCCCATGAGGTGCAGGATGCTGGTGAGACAAAGATGAAATGAGATGCACCCTGGCCATGAAGAACACACAGAGCCGCTGCCCTACGCTGAGTCTGGCCTTTATCTAAAAAGTGAACTCAGTTCCAGGCTCCTGTCTCTGAAGAAACTTCACTCACAATTTAAAGAAATCCTGACAGAGAGGAGAGGAATATGACTGACATCTTATAAAGCAGCCTCTATGTATAAGGTGCAGAAAAACTAGACATACCTTGTCAAAACAGCAACCTGAAGGAGAAATGACAGTTTCCTTTTCCTGCCTTTTCTGGTCATAGAATCCTCTCAGCTCATTTCCTGATTCTCATTTATAATTATATACAGTTGGTCTTGAAGTGCGTTTGGGTACCATGCTGTGTGGAAAAGAGCCTGGTCTTAGGAAAAGGGAGCCTTGGGTTCTGACCCAAGCCATCCACTCATGTGTGACCTCAGGCAAATGCATCTTCTGTCCTATGGGATTAATTTCTTTGGGAACTTCCCCTCCCTATCTCATCAGATACTGTGAAAAATCACTATGCATCTACATATATGTTTGTAGATACATATATAAAAATGCACACAGATAATAAAATATTGTTGCTGTTATTTAGTTGCTAGGTCGTGTCCAACTCTTTTGCGATCCCACGGACCATAGTCTGCCAGGCTCCTCTGTCCATGGGATTTCCCAGGCAAGAATACTGGCATGGGTTGCCATTTCCTTCTCCAAGGGATCTTCCTGAGTGAAGGACTGAACCTGGCAGACAGGTTCTTGATCACTGAGCCACCAGAGAAGTCCATAATAAAATATAAGTGTCTTTAAATTTTTGGCAATACATCCTTTACTGTTTATTGAGTACCCCCTATAGGTTAGCAACTGCTAAGTCTTTTATATATGCTACCTTAAAGATATTCATAATATTCTTACACTGTGGATGATGGCAACCTCTCCCCCCCGCCCCACCATATAACAGATTAGGCAACTGAAGCCTAGGGAAGCAAAGAAATCTACTCAGGTTCAGAGAGAATGCTTCCTGCGTATAGTAGCCAGCTCTGTGCCACATGCAACAGACTCTGGGTAATGATTCAACAGCAATAATAATGCTTTCCTGTCTGGATATGTCCTTCCTATGGCACCATCTTCCTGTATCTGGAACACTGCCTCCAACTGTAATACAGAAGGTCAAGCCCCTGGATACCTTGACTCTACTGTCTGCTGCTCAAACTGCCTTGGGCTTCATTCCTGTCTTGTAGTGGAGGTGAGTGATGGGAAGCATTTGATGGTAGGAAGGAGAACCTGGGAGCAGTCTCCTCCCGAGTTTTTATAGAAGCTCCTAATATTGTGTTAATGCAATCCTTGTGTGTACCAGGCTACGTAAGTGCAAAAGTCACTTACAAATATAATTATGATGTGAATTATCTTTCCAGAAGTGAAAATCTGCACCAAGGTAGAAGTATCTGCTAGGAGGTGGCTGGTGTTAGAAAACACACACCAGCCAATCTCATGTAGCCCAGGGTCCTGTGAGGCCTTCATTGGTTGGTAGAGATGGCACTCATGAGCAACACAAGTTAGGGGAAGGCTTCCAATGGTCTGATGTCCTGAGCCCCTTTTGGACTGCCTCATCACCCGGAATTCACAAACACTCCCATCACCACTTCTTACCCTTCCTTTCTCCACACTCCATGCCCCAGCAAGTGAACTTTTCTCTGTTCCAAGTACATGCCCCAGGCTTTCCCACTTTTTTGCTTTTGCTCAAATTCTTTCCTCCATCTGGAATGCCCTTCTGTCTCTTTCCTTGCCAAATTTCTAAATGTTACTGATTTTTAAGGCCTTGTGCAAAGTCCTTTTCCTCCTTGAAATCTTCTCTAATTTGTTCTGCTGGGGATGGTCATCGCATTCTCTGTTTTTTTCTTGATGGAAGATTCTTTTTGTAGACATATGCTTCCTGAAGGCTAAGTTTCTATCAGTTTTATCTTTGTATTCTCAGCCTATAACATGTGACTTTGTCTCTAATAGCCATTTATTCATTTACTCAATAAATGAATGAATGAATCATGACAGAATGTTGAATTGCATACGGTGCTACTTTGAAAGATGGGCAGGAGAATTGTATTTGTTAATTTAATAAGCACCTTCTAGATTTAAGGTCCTCTTACAAGATTTTTTTAAAGGTTAATTTGTTTATTCTTGGTTGTGCTGTGGCTTCGTTGCTGCGAGTGGGCTTTTTTCTAGTTGCGGAGAGCAGGGGTTAGCCTTTGTTGCGGTGCTTGGGCTTCTCCTTGTAGTAGCTTCTCTTGTTGCAGCGCATGGGCTCTAGGCACGTGGGCTCCGTAGTTGCAGCTCACAGGCTCTAGAGTGCTGGCTCAGTAGTTGTGGTACACAGGCTTAGTTGCTCTGTGGCTTTTGAGATCTTCCCGGACCAGGGATCAAATTCGTGTCTCCTGCGTTGGCAGGTGGATTCATAACCATTAGACCACCAGGGTAGTCCTCTTCCAAGATTTATTACAAAATTTATTCTGTTTTAGAATTTGTAGTCTCTAACAAATAAATATGAATAACAAGGAAAAGATCTCACAGCCTCCCAAGAGAAACATATGAAACCAAAGTCCAAAATAAATTCATGTTATGTGATGGATGAAGGAAGGAAGGGCAATTGTGAGAGAGGTTGCACAGGGAAAGGAATTCTAAGGTCTAACAAAAGGAGAGAAGAAGGAATGACTAAAAGAAAGTGAGTTTTGAAAATACAAGTTGGCACCATGAGGAACCTACATTTGCTCTCTAAGACCCTTCATGGTAACAGAATGTGTTTTGTAGACCATCCATGGCAACCTACAAACAACTACTGAAAAAGTACCTTGAGTTACATGTTGGGACTATAAAGATCAAAATGGCATATCTCCAGGGACTTCCCTGGTGGTTCAGTAGTTAAGAACTTGCCTTTCAATGCAGGGGGACGTGTGTTTCATCCCTGGTCAGTTCAGTTCAGTTCCGTTCAGTCGCTCAGTTGTGTCTGACTCTTTGCGACCCCATGAACCGCAGCATGCCAGGCCTCCCTGTCTATCACCAACTCCCGGAGTTTACCCAAACTCATTACCCTTGAGTTGGTGATGCCATCCAAGCATCTCATCCTCTGTCGTCCCCTTCTCTTCCTGCCTTCACTCTTTCCCAGCATCAGGGTCTTTTCAAATGAGTCAGTTCTTCACATCAGGTAGCCAAAATATTGGAGTTTCAGCTTCAACATTAGTCCTTCCAAAGAACACCCAGGACTGATTTCCTTTAGGATGGACTGGTTGGATCTGCTTGCAGTCCAAGGGACTCTCACGGGTCTCAGGGCAACTAGAGAGCATGCTCTCAGCAACTAGAGAATGTCCACGTGCTGCAAAGAAGACCCAGTGCAGCCAAATAATTTTTTTTAAATGGCATATCCCCTGACTTTGGGAAGGCAGACCACAAATAAGAGCTCTGATGAGGGTCCTAAAAAAGTTTGAGGATGCTCTGGGAGGATGCAAGGTAGGCAGGGAGGCAGGGAGGCAGGGAGGCAGGGGGTGTTGCACAGAGAAGATGGCTCTCCAACAAGGTCTGAGGAAGCAGTATGATGTGAGGGTTCAGGATACAAACTCAAGAGTTAGTCTGCCCAGGCAGGGGTCAGACTGCTTCCGCTGGAATCTGATTCCGTCATGACTCACTTGCATAATTCTGATATGCAACTAAGCCTTAGTTTCCCCCTCTGTAAAATGAGATAATTATATTACCTATACCACAGAGTTGGGTTTCCCAGGTGGCTCAGTGGTAAAAAAATCCACCTGACAATGCAGGAGACTGAGGTTGAATTCCTGGCTAAGAAAGATCCCCTGCAGAAGGAAATGGCAACCCACTCCAGTATTCTTGCCTGGGAAATCCCATGGACAGAGGAGCCTGGTGGGCTTCAGTCCGTGGGGTCACAAAGACTGGGACACAACTGAGTGACTAAACAACAACAACCACAGAGTTATGATGAAGATTAAATAAGAAAATCCCTAGACCCAGACTGATTGTTCATTCAAGATTTAAGTAAAAGTGCCTCCTGGTTCACTCAGGAGTTATTTTTGTGTTGTTGTCTCTTAAACTTGTAGCCCCAGAGGTTGGCATCCAATGGAAGGTTTGGCTGGCTAAGCACAAATTTTCTCTAAAGAATATAAAAATTGGGTTAAGTGATTTTTCAGGCAGCTAATCACAGATTCCCAAATTGGCACTTACATAAAATGAAAGTTTAAGCAGCCCATGCCTTGAACAGGCTTATTTTTTGGATGAGGGGAAGAGAGAGTGAGGGTCTTTATTCAGGTATGAGGACTCAGTCAATTTGGCAAGTTGGTTTTGTGCAGGGAAGATAAAGGACTCCTGAGAGCATTCTACCCTATGGCACTGTCTGTTGGAGAGTGGATGAATTTTTTTTTCCCTTGTATTCTTTTTCTTTATAGAGATCACTGGCACCCTGTTGCAATGAAAGTATCTGACTGTTTACTGCAGCACTGACTCGAGGTTAAGCGAGCAGTGGACCATTAAAACTCAGGAGAATGCAATACATCTCTAATTTCTGCCTTCAGCAAAAAAATTGCTTTGATATAGACTTTATGATAGCAGGTATGTAAACTTATGCCCATATAAACAGTAGGAATGAAAGCAGTTAGAAATTAGAGATGATTAAATTTGCTTCTTAAAGGGGGGGAATGTCTTTTCATTTAGTACTAATCTCTTGTCGCAAATGAACATTTTTTATTTCGTTTCTATGTTTTTCTTCTTTCATCAAGACAAAAGGAGAGAGAAAGGGCCAGAAAAGAGCAAGAAAGGGAGCAGGTGGTAAAAGGGACATGAAGGGGAGGCTGGAAGGGAGGGGTGGAGAGAGAAAGGAGGTAACGACAAAGGGAGAAAAAAAATATTTGGAAAGAGGGGTTGGGCCTCAGAGTAGCTGTGCTGTCTGACCAGTGCTAAGCAGGGCCAAAAAACAAAATGTCCATTCAAAAGTTTCCCTCCATCACTTTGAGAGACCATTTGGAAGAGCACTGGAAGACCTTTATTTAGTTCAGGTATTCTTTATACTTAACCCAGTCTATCCCATTGCAAATACTATCAGATCCAAACACTATAGTCTATGAGTTTTCACTAACATTTTGCACTGAGTAAATCTCATCTCCCAGGCAGATTGCAGTATCCTGCAGGTAAGGTCCAGGACCCTACATTTTACTTGCATTCCCTCTGCAGTGCTTCACAGCTCCGTCCACATGCACTCAAAACAGCAGGTAAACAGACGAGGCACCTCAGTTGAAGGCGTCACCCTCTGTACGCACCAGACACTAGTCACTCCACCCGGGGAAGCTCTTTGCCCATGATGCCCAGCAAACCTGGCACAGAGGGGACTTTCAGCAAGCACTTTTGCCTGGCTTGACCTTCCCATTTCCTGCCAACCTGTGGCCTTTATCTTCTTCCAAATGTGAAAAGCACTTTCTCTTGGAAGCCCTCCCAGACATCAATATATATTAATAAATATTTTTTACACTGCAATTAGTTTACTTTTAATTTTATCTGCATCTGCATGTTCCCATTAAATTGTCTGTATTCTGACGAACCATTATTTATGGACACTGAAATTTGAATTTCATATAACTTGTACCTGTCATAAAATATTCATTTGATTTTCCCCAACTATATAAAAATATAAAAACCATTCTTAACCCAGGCTCAACAAAAATAGGTGAGAAGCAGGATTTGTCTTGCTGCCTTTGTTTGCTGAAACCTGCATTAAATTATCAATCATATTTACATTTCCTTCAAAGAAATGGTTAAATTTTATATTGCTTCAGAGCTACTGGAAAAACTCAGCATTATTACTGTTTTTCCTTTTTTGAATTGATACTGTTGACAATGACAATGTTAGTTGCTCAGTCTTGTCCGACTCTTTGCGACCCCATGGACTGTTGCCCACCAGGCTCCTCTGCCCATGGAATTCTCCAGGCAACAATACCCTAATGGGTTGCCACTCCCTTCTCCAGGGCTCTTCCGACACAGGGATCGAACCCAAGTCTCCTGCATTGCAGGCAGATTCTTTACTATCAGAGCTACCAGAGATCCAAATCCCAAGAAACTTGGAAGTCAAGGGTGGAAAAGATTGAAATGAGTCTGTCTACATCAGCAGTGCAGCATATCAAGCAGTCAGGCGTTACGAGGAGAATGATTAGTAAGCAGAGTCTTAAGCCTGTTGAATTTTGAGTTGGCACTCTTGCCTCAGGCTGCTTACTCCCTTTACAGGTTATCATCCAGGCTTCTTCACAGCTCCCTTTTTGGCATGAGTGTCCTCACAAAGACACAGGATCAAACTCCCTCCACTTCACCTTGAAAGATCTCTGATCTCTTCCTCCCGTCTCCAGAGGAGAGATCTTTTTCTCTGCCTCCTCTACCTTCTACCACCCTTCCTGCACTGGATCCTTCCCTCAGCATAGGTTTATCCTGCTTTCATTTCTCATATTTAAAGGAATTCCTCCTTCCCTTCCCACCTCCTCTCCTAGCTCACCGCTCCCTCCCCTTTTCTTCACTTCCAAGCATTTTGGAAGATGAAGTTGGCCCATCCTCAGGGATTTACTCCTCTGCTTCTGTAACTAGGAAGCTTATTCATCCTTGTTTTCATTTATTTATTTCAAAGTAAAAGTTGTCTTACTGATTTTTTTCTGCTCATAAAAGCAGTATATTTTGTTTTAAAAGTTCACTCAAGGGCTTCCCTGGTGGCTCAGTGGTAAAGAATCCACCTGCCAATGCAGGAGACACAGTTCGATCCCTGGTCTCGGAAAATCCCATATGCCGTGAAGTTGCTGAGCCCATGCACCACAACTATGGAACCCGTGTTCTAGAGCCTGGGAGCTGCAGCCATTGACGCCTGAGTGCCCCAGTGCCCATGCTCCACAACAAGAGGAGTCACCACAATGCAACTGGAGAGTAGGCCCCGCTCGCCAAAACTAGACAAAAAAGCCTGAGCAGCAATGCAGATCCAGCGCAGCCAAAAATAAATAAAACATTTAAAAGTTCACTCACTATATAAATAAATTCAAATTAAAAATAATAATAACCAGGGGTTTCCCTGGTGGTCCAGTGATTAAGACTCTGCACTTCCACCGTAGGGGACACGGGCTTGACCCCTGGTTGGGAGCTAAGATCCCACATGCCTCAGGATGTGGCCAAAAATTTAAAAAATTATAATAACAATAGCCAGTAACTCCAAAATTCAGAAACAGGGGCTATATGCATTGCTGGGTTCCTCTCTAATAGCTGTTTTCCTATATCTTCCTTCCTGCCAAAGTTTGGTATCTACCTCACCCCACACCTGACCAGTGACATATCTAGTCTTGTTCAAACTTTTTGGTCTCTGAACCCCTTTACACTCATAAAGATTATTGAAAGCCCAAAGAGCTTCAGTTTAATAAGCTATGTCTGAATTTTACTGTTCAGTTCAGTCACTCAGTCATGTCCAACTCCCTGTGACCCCATGGACTGCAGCACGCCTGGCTTCCCTGTCCATCACCAACTTCCGGAGCTTACTCAAACTCATGTCCATAGAGTCCATCCAAGCATCTCATCCTCTGTCGTCCCCTTCTCCTCCAGCCTTCAATCTTTCCCAGCATCAGGGTCTTTTCAAACGAGTCAGTTCTTCCCATCAGGTGGCCAAAGTATTGGCATTTCAGCTTCAGCATTTGTCCTTCCAATGAATACTCAGGACTGACTTCCTTTAGGACTGACTGGTTGGATCTCCTTGCAGTCCAAGGGACTCTCAATAGTCTTCTCCAACACCACAGTTCAAAGGCACCAATTCTTCGGCACTCAGCTTTCTTTATAGTCCAACTTTCACATCCATACATGACTACTGGAAAAACCATAGCTTTGACTAGACGGACCTTTGTTGACAAGGTAATGTCTCTGCTTTTTAAGATGCTGTCCAGGTTGATCATAGCTTTTCTTCCAAGGAACAAGTGTCTTTTCATTTCACGGCTGCAGTCACCATCTGCAGTGATTTTGGAGCCCCCCAAAAAAATAAAGTCTGTCACTGTTTCCATTACTGTATTAGATGTTAAAATAAAATTTTAAATATTTACTAATCCATCTAAAAATAACAATAATAAACCTGTTGTAGGTTAACACATAACATTTTTTATGAAAAATAATATATTTTCCAAAACAAAAAATATTTGGTGAGAACTGTGGCACTGTTTTACATTTTAGCAAATCTTTTAGTGTCTGGTTTAATCGACAGCTGGACTTTCATATCTGCTTCTGCATTCAATCTGTTGTGCTATGTTGTTCTGCTTAAAAAAATGTGTGAAATGTGGTCGCACAGATAGGTGGTTAGAAAAGGGAGGGGTGTTTCAATATTCTTTTTATATAATTGTTGACACTCTGATTTGCTATTACATCAATACTCAAAAAATAGGAAGGATATAGGAAAAAAAAATAATGGGGACATCCCTGGTGGTCCAGTGGTTAAGAATCTATCTTGCAATGCAAGGGATGTAGGTTCAGTCCTTGGTTGGGGAACCACATGCTGTGGAGAACTAAGCCTGCTCACGGCGACTAACGAAGCCCATGCAACACAGCAAAAGATCCTGCCTGACGTAGCGAGATCCCATGTACTGAAGCCAAACAAATACTTTCCAAAAAAAGAAAGAAAAGAAAATAGTGGTTACCACTGGGGAGGGGAAAGGAGAGACAGAGAAAATAGGGGCAGGGACTAAATAGGTACAAACTACTATGTATAAAATAATCTACAAGGATATACTGTATAGCACACGGAATACAGCCAACAATTTATAATAACTATAAATGGAGTATAACCTTTCAGAATTGTGAATCACTATGTTGTACACCTGAAACATATTGTACATCAACTATATCTCAATTTAAAAAAGAAAAAACAGAAATAGAAAAAACTCTGAAAAGGTAGTAGTTTCACATCTATAAATCTTTTGTACTTTCTGTACACTTGTACGAGAATGAGAATAAAAGGCGAAAAAAAAAATCTTAGTAGTATTGTGAACATAGTTTTGACCTCATAGACCCATCTGATAGGAGTCAGGGTCCCTGGAGCACACTTGGAGAACCACTGGTCTAAACCAGGGATACTGGTCCCTTTACCAGTGATATAGAATGGACATGTGACCCAATTCAGACAAAGCAGAAGTGAATGGAATTCTTCAGTCATTTGGGAAAGGTTTCCTCCAAGACAAAAAGTTGCCCAAGAAGACAGAGCTACGATGCTTCTGCTGGTTAACATTGTGTTTGTCTTGCCTTTTCTAGGGGAGGTGCTGAGGATGCCAGCACAGACACGATGCCAGAACCAACCTGCAGTTCCCTTGACTTAGGACTGAGAGCACGTGAAATTAGCTTTACCTAAGGAAAAAGAGCAGGTAGGAACCTCTGGGGGACAACCTTCCAGACTTTCTTCTAAATGTTTATACATGTATGTTGATATTAATCTCTGTATTCCTGGCACTTAGCTCAGTGAATTACCTGCTACATCTCAGTGCTTAATGAATGTCCTTTGAAGGAATAAATCAATGAGCACATGGTGTTTATTGACTAACAATAATTTCCTCTCACTCTGTTCTTTGAGAGAATGAAGAAAAGCAGATCTCTCTAAGAATAACATGTTTCCTGGGTGCTATGAGACATACTTAAACAAATATCAGAGAAGAAGGCTGTTTTCTCCATTTCTGGATACTAAACACCCTACCTCCCCAGCATTTTTAATTCTAAAGGAATTCAGGCGTTTGCCTAACACAACCTGAAGATTTGGTACTTTGTGCTACTATAGTGATTTATAGTTTACAAAATGCTTTCGTGATTATTTCAGTCAAGCTATGTAGTCAAGTTATGATGTAGTGCTATTAACCTTCCTACACTGTTGGTGGAAACGTAAATTGCTACAGCACTATGGAGAACAGTATGGAAGTTCCTTAAAAACCTAAAAATAGAATTACCGTATGATACAGCAACCCCACTCCTGGGCATATACCCAGAGAAAACCATAATTCAAAAAGATACATGCACCCTAATGTTCACTGTAGCACTGTTTACAATAGCCAAGACATGGAAGCAACCTAAATGTCCATCAACAGAAGACTAGATAAAGATGTGGTATATATACACAGTGGAATATTACTCAGCCATAAAAAGAATGAAATAATGCCATTTACAGCAACATGGATGGACCTAGAGATGATCATACTAAGTGAAGTAAGTCAGAGAAAGATAAATATATGATATCATTCATATATGGAATCTAATTTTTTAAAAAATGGTACAAACGAACTTTTTAAAAGACAGATTCACAGATTTTTGAAAACAAACTTACGGTTTATCAAAGGGGAAATATGGATGGGGAGAGATAAATTAGGAGTTTGGGATTAACATATACACACTGTTAATGCTAAGTCGCTTAAGTCGTGTCCAACTCTTTGCAACCCTATGGACTACAGCCTGCCAAGCTCCTTTGTTCATGGACTTTTCCAAGCAAGATTACTGGAGTGGGTTGCTATGCCCTCCTCCAGGGGATTGTCTGGACTCAGGGATTGAACTCGTGTCTCATGTCTTTTGCACTGCAGGCGGATTCTTTACCACTGAGCCCCCAGGGAAGCCCCCATATACACACTACTATATATAAAATAGATAACCAACAAGGACCCACTGTATAGCACAGGGAACTCTACTCAATATTCTTTTTTTTTTTCAATATTCTATAATAACCTATATGGGTAAAGAACCTGAAAAATAATGAATATACATGTATGCATCACTGAATCACTTTGCTACACACCTGAAACTAACACAGCATTATAAATCAACTATACTCCAATAAAATTTAAAAATAGAATTTAAAAATGTAGAAACTGGCAATTCACTATATGAATAATGGTAAATTGAAGAATGTATTGATTCTTTTCTTCCCTCTTCCTTATTAGCAAATGAGAACACATAAAAAATTAATATGATCTAGAAAGGGCATCTTATAAGCAAAAAAGAGAAAGATGAAGAAAGGCAGTCCATGAAAGATTGAGTGGTTCAAACTTAGACTAGAACTGCAAGTCCAGTGTTCTTAGAGGTTGAGTACTTTGAAACTCTGTCAACGGCTATGTTATCATGGGTCTCTGACCACACTGGGTGGGAAGGGAAAACATGTAAGGAAAACTGGCCTTTGTCTCAAGCTCCACCACCTGGGAAACCCAGAACCTGTGAGGTGAGCCAGAGTGGCCCTATGATCTGCCACGGTTGAATGGTGCTAAAATGACAAATCTTTGTTTTGAATGACTTTACCTGGAGGTGATCTCTTCCGCTAGGATGACTGTGACATTAAAAATGGACGAGGCCAGGGACATTTCTCACCCGGAGCTCAATGGGAACTGGCAAGTGTCAGATTTGAAATTTCTCACTGCAACTCACAAGCTTCGGCTGACCTGAACTTGAAGGCTCCAACCTGGAAACAATCCAGAATTAAATGCTGATAACTAACTCTGGGAGAGAAAGTAAGTAAACTTTCCTGCCTAAGCAGTAGCAAAGAGAATTGGGGCTTTACCTTCACTGTGGACAGGTGGAAAACAACCTAGCCAGGGTTCAAGCCCACCTTCTCATCTTGCCCTGGCCACTATTCCATTATGTGACTCCAGGCAGATGGCTTATCCTCTCCAGAACTAGGCTTCTATATTTATTTTTTAAATATTTATTTATTTATTTGGCAACATTGGGTCATAGTTGGGGTGAGCAAGAGCTTCGATCTTCATTGAGGCATGTGGGGTCTAGCTCCCTGATCAGGGATTGAACCTGGGCTCCCTGCATTGAGAGTGCAGAGTCTTAGTCACAGGACCACCAGGGAAGTCCTTGTATTTTGAAGAAGATAAGAATTAGATGGTCTCAAAGGTGACAGCATCGGAAAGCATAAGGAGTATCTACATAAACTTAAGTCCATTTCTTTAAGGAGAAAAATATTTACTCATATGGTAAAAAGTTTATAATCATTATAAAATTTTCATATTGAAAAGTTTATAATCTCATAGATGAGATATGTAGGCATAGTTGAAAACAGTAACTCATACCTGGTTCTCACCTAAGCTCCAGATCACTTGTCTGGTCCCACACCAGGCTCTCAGCATCATGTCTGGACCTGATCTATACACACAAATGCTTCTCAATGAATGAGTGTGAATAAGAGTGAATAAGAGTGCCCAGGCTTTATCTCTTGTGGGATGCGTGCATGCATGCTAAGTCACTTCAGTCATGTCCAACTCTTTGCGACCCCACCAGGCTCCTCTGTCCATGGGATTCTCCAGGTAAGAATACTGGAGTAGGTTGCCATGCCCTCCTCTAGGGGATCTTACCGATCCAGGGATCAAACTCATGTTTCCTGTGTCTCCTGTATTGCAGATGGATTCTTTACCTCTGAGTCACCAGCGAAGCCCCATCTTTTGTGGGCTAGCCTGACGTAATAGAAAAAGACCTGGAGTCCAATACAGCTGGTCTCAGTTCCCAGCTGTGTCACCTTGGGAATGATCTCTGTTACTTCTGTCAAATGGGATAGTTGTGAGAAGAGAAGATCATTGGTGTGAGTTCTCTGGAGCAGCACTGAGCCCAAGGCAGGTGCCAGGGCATGGTATCTGCTATCTGTAACATGGGAGAGTTAAAACAAGCACACTGGAGCTTTGGATAGCAGAGAAGGTGTAATTATTTCATGTTTGGGTGATCAGGCCAGGAATCCTACGGAGTATTTAGGTAAGACCTGGAAAGACTGTCCCCCAGTTTGATAGGTCAAAAAGGGATACAAGTGAAGGACAGCAAAGGCCAGGAAGCAGGAAGGTGTAGTGAACATTGAGGACCTAGAAAGGAGGATGGTTTGTCTGGACAAAGAAGTTACTGAAAATGGAAACTGGGGCCAGGTTTTTTAGGGTTCCAGGTGACACAATATTTGGACTTTATTCTAGGGAAAATGGGGAGCCTGTGGAGGTTTTGAGCAGAGATGTGACAGATTTAAGGAGCTACATTTCGGGAGGCTGGCAATCTAGTGGTTAAAGAGCCACCTTCTAATGCAGGGGATACAGGTTCAATCCCTGGTTAGGGAACTAAGATCCAACATGCCATGGTGCATGGCCAAAAAAAAAAAAAGGAAGAAGCAACACTTATTATTAGGCAAGTAGTAGAAGTTATCCGTAGCTAAACTCAGAGAAAAGTGAAAGTGAAAGTCACTCAGTCATGTCTGGCTCTTTGCGACCCCGTGGACTGTATATTCCATGGAATTCTCCAGGCCAGAATATTGGAGTGGGTAGCCCTTCCCTTCTCCAGGGGATCTTCCCAACCCAGGGATCAAACCCAGGTCTCCCGCATTGCAGGCAGATTCTTTACCAACTGAGCCACAAGGGAAGCCCACAATGCAGAGAAAAGATGGGTACAAATTTCAAAGATAGACTCTGAAGTGGGAGTCACTGTAATCAATCTACACTGCTGTCATGGCTGATACGCTCAGTAATACCAATCTCTAATAAAAATCTTGAAGAGGGAGACCGGCATCATCTTGGGTTAGGTGGGGTAAGACAAGACAACTTAGGATACATTCTCGAGAGGAGGGAGATTTATAGAAGGATTTCTGGCTCTCACTGCTGTGGAATTTAAATGGATTAGTCATGTTACGATCTTGAATGTGCAACTATACTCCAGAGTCTTCAGGGACCCAGGGTGACAAGACAACTTGATTTCAGTGAAAAAGCAGCATGTTCTTTGACCCTGAGTAACACTGATGTTGAATTACAATCCCTGAACACAGGTAAAGAAAGATGTGAAAGAAAAGGAAAATGAAGGCATGAGGAAAGCAGAGAGAAAGGGAGGAAAAAAGAGGAAGATTATGGAGAGAAAAGAAAGAAAAAAGTGGGGCAGATCCAGGACGGATGTGAGGTCTGCTCACAGCGGTCAAGCCTAGCACTGCCCAAGGCGCCTGAGCCGACAGAACAGAGACACGAGGCTGAAAGACTATAGTCAGTTTCATCTTTTTGGCTGTAAACAATTCACATGGAAAATGTTGGATGCGACTTCACTGGCTCAGTATAGAGGGAGGAGGTCTAGTCATCAATCTTGGAACTTTTTCACTTCTGGGGATTGTCACCCATGTCAGATCCATCTGGACATTTCTAGGGTTTTTGTTTTCCTTTTTTTTTTTTCCAAAGCCTTTGCCAAGAAAGGATAGTTAACACATTTAGTTGTAAGAAAGTAGGACACAGAGGGAAGAAATTGGGTGTTAGCATCAGTTTCTTCCATTTTCATAAAGCCCAAGAGTTCTTATGGGATCCTTAGGTCTGTAAAATAATTTACTTCTAAGTCATTCATTCTTTTATTCAACAGCTATTTAACAAGGACTTGGGGTGTGTGTGTGTGTGTGTGTGTGTGTGTGTGTGTGTGTGTGTGTGTGTGTGTGTGTGTGTGTGTGTGTGTGTGTGTGTGTGTGTGCGCACACGTGCTAAACCACTTCTGTCACATCCAACTCTTTTGACCCCATGGACTGTAGCCTGCTGGGCTCCTCTGTCCATGGGATTCTCCAGACAAGAATACTGGAGTGGGTTGCCATTTCCTTCTCCAGGGGATCTTCCCAACCCAGGGATCAAACCTGCATCTCTTAAGTCTCCTGCATTGGCAGGTGGCTCTTTAACACTAGCACCACCTGAGAAGCCCTAGGCATTCTACTGGTTACTGTTGGGCTTCTAGCAGGATCACCTAGATCCTGAAGATGAGCTCCTGCCCCAGACCACAGAACAGAGAAGATATTGCAAGACATCCCCTTAGTTATGCTTCTGGTAACAAAAAGCAAACAAAACAAACAAAGAAACAAAGCTCACTGGTCTTGAGTTCCCCTTATGGTGCCCTGCAATTCTGCTTGTCTCTGTTTTCTCCTGGTACTATGTATCCTCTGTTCTTAAAATACCTCTGGGAACTTCTCTGGTGGTACAGTGGTTAAGAATCCACCCTGCGATGCAGGGGACGTGGGTTCAACCTCTGGTTGGGGAACTCAGAGCCCATGTGCTATGTGGGCAACTAAGCCTGTGCACCACAACTACAAAGTTTGTGTGCCACAACCTAAGATCCTGCATGATGCAACTGAAACGCCTGACACAGCCAAATAAAAAATAAGTGTTTTTTAAAAAAGTTTTTAAAAAGTACTTCTCTTTGAAAGTAGCTGCTGGATTAAATAATTCCGTTCATTTAGTTTTCAGTCTTAAACCATAATTTTGTTTCACTCCATCTTTATAACTTTTATTTACAATGGTTGCTGGATACTAACTCATTCCTGGGAGCCAGGTCTTTTATTTTCATTATCTTTAAGCCTTACAACAGGTTCTTGAAAGAAATGGAGACTCAGCCGGGTTTCATTACCTGCCTAGAAAGCACAGCTAAAGAGCAGTCAAGTCAGGCTTCCTTGACTTCCAAGACACTTTCCCAGACACAGTATGGCCTCCCAACCCCCACCTGTGAGTTATTTCCCCCTGCTCTTGCCCTTGCCAAGGAACCAAAGAATTTCAGTGAAGAGCTTGTGCCCCTTGGTTTTCTATTAATAAATGTTTGATTAGTTCTAAATGAGCTGTCACCATGCCTTGGAGTAAGAATTACAAGCAGCTCCATAAGCTGATTGTAAATTGACAGCCACGTGATTCAAGTGGTTACTGTGACAACAGCTGAGGAGAAAGAATATTTGATTATGGAGATGTGGAGGAAGGGGACCAGAGGGTCTAGGGAAGAGTCAGACATTTCTGGCCTGATGAAGGCTTCAGAATCAAGAAGCAGTCTTTGTTCTGTCTCTGCAGGTTTTTTTTTAAAAAACGTTTTAAATAGTATCTTCTTAACTTGAAACACCTTATTGCATAGAAAAATGGTACGACTTGTGTTTCTCTAGTTTCCTTGGGAAATGGGAATATTAAAGTGTGAACTCCAATCATCTATGAAAAATTCTTGCCTGAGGATCTTGGCTCAGATCTGCAAGCATAAGGCATTTAAATAGCTTTCCTGATGAGTATCTTGAGGTTATCTCCCTGAATTAAGTTTCTGAAGCTCACTCCCAAGGCCTCCTTGCCCGTGTGGGCAGAGTCCGGACACGTGGTAGGTGTGAGAAAGGCTGGGGTGCAGCCTGGGAATGGCAGTGCCAGGGCCTGGTCACCCTCCTGGGATTCGACAAGTGGTTCCAGCCAGGAGGCTTCGGTCAAATCACTTGACCTCTTTTTTTTTCCACTTGACCTCTTTACACTTTGCCAACCTCACCGATAAAATGACAGCGATGTCCTCTACCCCTGGGGTCCTGGTACACGTGACAGTGCAGGTGTGGAACCTGGACTCTGGATGCCTGGTGTGACGGAGGAAGAGGGTCCCCCCTCCTCCACTGATGCTACCTTTAGGGACCCCGGTGGCGGGCAGCGGGGAGGGTGGATGTGCAGGATCGTAAACCAATGCCCCTTCCCACGTGAACTTGCCCTGTGTGTTGGGGGCTGGGCTGGGGAAGGGGATGAAGGCTGGGTCTCAGTTCCTCCCAGCGGGGCCCTCCCCCAGAGCCCCACCCGCACCGCCCCGCCAATCCATGTAGGCCCCGTGTTAACCAGGCAGGGTTTGTAGACTGTTCTTAGTATTTTTCACTGCATTTTGGCAGTCAGCTTTGTTATCTGTTATCCATATTGTTTTCCGAATGCTCATCGATGCTCAAGAAGGCAGATGAGACTGAAAGCGCCTAAGAGTTCATATTGTCACCAGCAAAGTCCACTCACCATTTTCAGGAAGTAAAAGGAGAATCTGAGTAATCAAATAAAATCTAACCTTTTCCTTTTCCTTTGTGCTCAGTCTAATTCCACTAGTCCAGGGCGGGGTACTTCGGCCCAGAACTCCTCCTGAGAAAGGCTGACACCTCAGCCTGGTGGGCCGTGTGCAAAAGCGGCTGCACGTGGCACCACGCGGCACTCAAGATGGCGGCGGCAGGCCGAGCGCAGAGCCTGCCCCAGGCGGCGGGCGCAGGAGCGCGAGCCGCTCGGCGGCCGATCCCTCGAGAGCCCCCCTCCCCGCCCAGAGGACCTTAGAAGGCAGCCCCGCCCTCCACCTGGGTGCGTGTGCTTTAGGGTAGCCATCTGCAAGCCTTTTTGGCACCAGGGACCCGTTTCAAAGAAGACAATTTTTCTAAGGACTAGGGGCAAGGGGATGGTTTCAGGATGACTCAAGTGTATTACATTTATTGTGCACTTTATTTCTATTAGTATTATATCAGATCCACCTCAAAGCATCAGGCATTAGATCCCGGAGGTTGGGGACCCCTACTCTAGAGCCCAAGCTGACACCTCTCCACACTCTGTTGAGAGAATAAAGCTTTCCTTTGCTTCCAAACTGAACTCAGTCTCACTCTATTGGCTTGGACAACAGTAGGGTTAGAGGACCCTGGCTGGGGCCTGATTTGAGTGGCTCGGTAACAAAATTGCTACCAACAAAAGGAACATATTGCCTCACCTGTTTGCATTCCTTTTTGAGAAGGTGGAAGCCAAAGATGCTAAGTTTAAGCACTTAGTTTGAAAACTAAGTTCTGGTTTGGGAATAAGAGTGTGTTGGGGGGCAGGGGCGGGGGATTGTACAAGCAGCTGCGGTCAGCAAAATATCACCCAGGGGCCAAGGTATCTGAATGTTCCAGATCTGCCTAGAGAAGTAGGTGTGATGGCAGAGCTCAAGGTTTGGAGTCAGGAAACCCTGTTCTGACCCTCATTCCTCCGGTGGTCATGGACCGGGTCTTCAAAGTCCTATTCCTTCATTTAAAAAATTTGGGTTACGATCTCTCTCCCATGTAAGTTACAGAGCTTTGAGGTTCAACAAGGTAATTCAAGGAAAAGTGCTGTGAATTCTGCATGTCACTATATCCGTGGAAATGGCTGTTTCTCCTCTCAGTGGATTTGTTAGGTTTGTGGAGGCAAAAAAGCAGGGTTTTGGCCTGTTGCAGGAACAGGGACCTGAGCTTTATCTTCAGTTTAATGTCATGGCTTCTGTATGGACGTGGGGCAGCACCTGCTGGACCCCGGTGGATGAGGGCACACTTTGGAATCACCCTGCCTTGCAGATAATGCTTGGCTGCCCTTGGTGATGAAGTCTGGAGCATCCTTTGCCATTAGCCTGTGGAGACAACCTTTGCATTTCTTGTTCTGTCCAAAGACTCTATACTTGTTGAAACCAATCATATCTAGCACTTAGATTTGATGAAAATTCCCAGAAAACAAGCTTAGAGGAACCTCCCCTGAACTCTCAAACTCTCACAGTATGCTCATGTGTTCACAAAGCTGAACCATACCACAACCCCCCGTAGGACAAATAACAGTCGAGTTACAAAGAAAGTGATTAATAGTTCATTTTCATAAAGTCTGGCTGCATCCAACACTGAGATGCCAAGAATCTATGACTTCACCTTTTTTCTTTTTCTGACACACTCCTAAAATGCACGACTGGGCACAGTTCCACTGGGAAACTAAATAAATCAAGAAGACAGAGTTGCCTGTGAGATGCTGAGAATTTAGAATTCAAGATAGCTTCAACTTTGATTTGCTCTCCTTTTTCTTAATGGATGTTCTCTTTAGTTTTCATGGATTTGTGAAATACATATCATTTGTGGTTGATTCTACCAGTTTTTCCTGTAAAGCAAGAAAAATTTATTTTTATTTTAGGAAAATAGAAGCCTAGAGAAGGTAATTGGCTTGAGGCTCCCCAAAACACATCTGTTCATTTATTTTTACTAATGTTTTTATTTTGTATTGGCGTATAGCCTATTAACAATGTAGTAGTTTCAGGTGGACAGCAAAGGAAATCAGCCATGTTTATACATGTTTCCATTCTCCCCTAAACTCCCCTCCCATCCAGGCTGCCATATAACATTAGGCAGACTTTCCTGTGCTGTATACAGTGGGTCCTTGTTGGTTATCCATTTTAAATATAGCAGTGTGTACATGTCCATCCTGAACTCCCTAACTATCCCTTCCCCCTATCTTCCGCAGCAAAAATAATGTCATTCTCTGTTTCTGTTTTGTAAATAAATTCATTTATATCATTTCTTTTTAGATTCTGAATGTCAGGGATGTTACACATATTTCTCCTTCTCTGTCCACTCAGTGTGAAAATCTCTAGGTCATTCATGTTGCTGCAAATGGCCTTATTTCATTCTTTTAAATGTCTGAGTAATATCCCATTGTATATATGTGCCACATCTTTATCCATTCCTCTGTTGATAGACATTTGGGTTGCTTCCATGTCTTGGCTATCGTAAACAGTGCTGCAATGAACACTGGAGTGCATGTACCCTTTCAGACCAAAATCCATTTGTGTAATCAATGAAACATCATTATCAATGAAATGCACAAGCAAACAGTGAGGTAGAAGTCAGCAAATGTTTGGCCATCTCCTTTCACTGTCTTTCTTCTTCTGGAATCAGTGAATGGGCTAATTAAGTTGTGATGTGAAAAGCCTGGATCTGGCATTCTCTCATGAGGGGGACTTAGCTCCTGGCAAGTGCAATTATGAGTAGAGATGTTGATTTAAATGTTGGCTTTGGGGACTTCCCTGGTGGTCCAGTGGCTAAGATATCTTTTGCAATGCAGGGGATGCCAGTTTGATCCTTGGTTAGGGAACCAAGATCCTACATGCTGTGGAGCAACTAAACCCGCTAGCCACAACTAAAGAATGCGCGCACCACAAGGAAAGATCCCATGTGCCACAACTAAGATCTGACACAGCCAAATAAATAAATTAAAAACAAAAAAAGATGTTAGGCTTGGAATAAGAGAAATGCAAACCATTTTTTTTGAACTCCAACTTAAGAAGCACTCTGATAATATAGGAGTCCTTTTACAGCACATCCAAGTATGAATGGGAATGCAATAATGAATTGTCCTTTTTTACGAGGGTCTGAAAATGAGAAACCAGGCACTAGGAAAAGAATCTAAGTCAGGGGACCTGGAGGAAATCCTTGGACACAAGTGGTCTGATTTACGTGGTTGGAAGTTCAGCCTCTGTCCTGCGTTTACGTTGTTCTTTTCTTTTGAACTTCACTGTGTGGGCCCCACACTGTGCCGAGTCAGTGCGTGCCCTGCCAGAGCAAGGTTCCACCTGAGCTGGAGCAGCTCACAGAAGCCTCCCCATGAAGTCTCCCAGGGCTACGGCCACTGCGGAACAACACCAGAAGGCCCTTGTGTTCACGTGGGGCTGGAGCCTGATCCGTTGCTGGAACCATCTTGTAGGAAAGAGTGCCCAGTTAGGGGGACTTTGGGTATTTGGTAACTGAACATTTTTGCACTGATTTCTGAACCGATGTTTCTCAACTGGGAGCAATTTTGCCCCCTAGAGGACATGTGACCATGTCTGGAGACACTCTGGTTGTCACAAATGGAGATGCTCCTGGCATCTAGTGGGATGCCAGGGATGCTGCTAAACATACTTTGTTGCACAGAAGAGCCCCCCACAGGAATGACTGGGCCCCGAATCTCAATAGCGTCAAGTTTGAGAAAACCTGTCCTGGACCAAGTGAATAATACATCCTTCCTATTTTATTTTTTACTTTTTAGCCATGCCTTGTGGCATGTGGGATCTTAGTTTGCTGAGCAGAAATTTAACCTGGGCCACCTGTATTGGAAGTGCTGAGTTTTAACCACTGAACCATCAAGGAAGTTCCATTGTTACTGTTCAGTCACTAAGTTGTGTCCAAGTCTTTTGCAATCCCATGTATGGGCTGTAGCCCGCCAGGCTCCTCTGTCCGTGGGATTTTCCAGGCAAGAATACTGGAGTGGGTTGTCATTTCCTTCTCCAGGAAATCCTCCCAACCCAGGGGTCAAACCCATGTCTCCTGCGTCGGCAGGTGAATTCTTTACTACGGAGTCACCTGGGAAGTCCAAAGCCCCATCATATCTTTTTTTAAAACAAGCAAAGTGTAGTAGGGTTACAGTGCAGTCCCTACCATGCTGGTTTTAGCCTTGTAAAAGAAGACCTGCCTACCTTTTTATGATAATCCTGCTTTATAAAAAACAACCAGAGAACCTCAGTGATGTAACACAATAAACCTTGATTTTTGCTCATGAGGCTGTTGGTCAGTGGTGCAATTCTGCTAATCTGGGCCGGGCCTGGCTGACCTTGATGAGCCCACGGAGGTCTCTGCAGTCAGTTGCTGGTTTGGCTGGCAGCTGGCTGGTTTAGGATGGTTGGTGAGCTGTGGACCGGGATGACTGGACCACGTGGTGTTATCATCCAGGAGGCTAGCCCAGGCTTTTCACATGTCCGTGGCAAAGTTTGAGAGAGAGAGAGAAAAAACACATGAGGTCTGCAGGTCAAGGGTTGGAACTGGCACATCACTTCTGACGAACACCATTGGCCAAAGCAAGTTCCAAGATTCAAAGATTGAGAAATAGACTCTGCTTTCTATGAGAAGAGCTGCAAAGTTAATCACAAAGGGCCGGGATGTAGGGAAGAATGAAAACTTTCAGACATTTTTGCAACCAATCTACCACATGCTTCTCCAATTCGAATTTACATGTATGTACCACAGTTTGGTTGAGCAGTACCTTCCCCAGGAAGCCTTACCTAACCCCTCCCCTGTCCTCCCATGGTACCTGGACTGATAGCTCTTGTAGCTCTCCTCGTACAATGACACTGGCCAGCTGCCACTCCATCCAAGCCATCTTGGGATCCCTGCCCTCAAGCAACCATGAATAAGCATGTGGTTGGCTGATTCATATCAATGTATGACAAAACCCACTGGAAAAAAAAAAAATAAGCATGTGGTTTCCTATCTCTGTATATGTCCTAAATGTGTTTTTTATTAATTAACTTTTTAATTAATTAATTAATTAATTTTTTGATCACACTGAGTCTTGGTTGCTGCATGCAGGCTTTCTCTAGTTGCAGCGGCCAGGGAGTACTCTCCTATGTGGTTCCCGGGCTCTAGAGCACAGGCTCAGTAGTTGTGGCCTTAGTTGCCTTAGTTGCCCCATAGATTGTGGAATCTTCCAGAGCGGGGATCGGCCCCATGTCCCCTGCATTGACAGGTGGATCCTCAACCACTGGGCCACCAGGGAAGCCCTGTCCTAAGTGTTCCCTGGATCTGGCTGTAAAGCCTGAGTTAAAGAGCTTGAATTATGGCGTGAGAATCATGGCCTGAGAATCATGGCGTGAGAATGCCTCTGCTCCAGTCCTGCCTTTGCCTCTTACCATGTCAAGCCAAGGGCTTCCCTCGTGGCTCAGTTGGTAAAGAATCTGCCTGCAATGCAGGAGACCCAGGTTCAGTCCCTGAGTCAGGAAGATCCCCTGGAGAAGGAAATGGCAACTCATTTCAGTGCTTTTGCCTGCAGAACTCCACGGACAGAGGAGCCAGGCAAGGCTGCAGTCCACAGGATTGCAAAGAGTCAGACACGACTGTGTGACTAACTTTTTTCTTTTTCACGTCAAGCCAAGAAAGTTAATTAAGCTATTTCTTATCTACAACAATTAATCTATTTTTTGTACAGCGGGGACAAAGCATCATCATGTCCAGGGGCTTGGGAGGACAAAAGGAGATGATATAGGACAAAGGCTTGAAAGATGGTACAGCAATCCTCAGTAAAGGTAGCTTTTTTGATTACAGATGTCTCTTTCACCATTTTGACCTAGTTAGTAGAGAACTGTGACTTCACTTATGAACTCATCCCTTACACATAGATGGGGCATCACCGAGGTCCTCCTCACACAGGAAGTGAAAAATCTATGTCACCGGCCAATTGGCTCCTCAGAGGCTGAATTCATTTTGCTTCTCTGGCTGGAACTGCATTCCTTCAGTCACTGGCAGAGATGATTATCTTCTCCTCCAGAGGTCACTGGAGCTGAGAAAGTCAACTCGCCTCCAGGGATATACTGTGCTCCCGTGGGGAGGGAGTCCTACGCATCAAGTTCCTGCACTGCTGACTCATCCTGGGGAGGTTGGCAGACTGCTAGGTCCCTATAGATCACAGGGATAATGGAGACGGCCGTGTGGGTGGAGTTTTCAGCAAGCTCCGGGGCTGAATCTGGTGTTTCTAGAACATTTTGGGAACCGTTAAAATAAGACACATACAATTTCAGACAGACTTTTAAATGGCAGTTTAAAAACAGCTGCTTCTGCCATGGGCTGAGTGCGTGGATTTTATAACCTTAAAAAAATTAGAAGCTTGCCTCATGCATAATTCACTGACTCAGTCCTGGGAGTTGCAACGCCCCTCACAGGGTGCTTGTGTCTGTCACTTTTAATATCCCACAAATTGGCCCTGGTGTCTCTCACTTGGTGGATCTCTGCAGAAATGGAATCTGGTGGGAGGGTGACGTCACCAGCTTCTCCCACCTCCCCAAGCTGCCGAGTCAGGTGTCTCCTCCCTGGCCTTGAAATTGTTCTCCTTTGTAAAAGGCTTCAGGTTAGAACTGAACACTTCCAACAAAGTCAGAAGAGATTTCTCAGTGGCTGGAAGAAGTCTGACTGTGGAAGGAGAAATTGGGGCAAACCCAGCCAAGCTAAAGTCTGCATCTTGATGGGCTGTCTCAGGAAATTTACTGAAACAGGACCTCTAGGAACCACCTGTGTCATACTAATATATTTAGTCTATAAAATGCTTTTGTGTTGTTTAGTCAGAAGATGATAATTTAGCACTGATTATCCTGGTTTTGGGGCTTCCCAGCTGGTACTAAAGGTAAAGAACCTGCCTGCCAATGCAGGAGACATGGGTTCGATCCCTGGGTTGGGAAGATCCCCCAGAGGGCATGGCAACCCACTCCAGTATTCTTGCCTGGAGAGTCCCTTGAACAGAGGAGGCTGGTGGGCTACAGTCCATAGGATCTCCAAGAGTAGAAAACAACTGAAGCAACTTAGCCTGCCTACATGCATCCTGGTTTTTAATGGTTTTTTTTTTGTTTGTTTGTTTGTTTTGCCAAATTGCATAGCATGTGGGGTCTTAGTTCCCTGACCAGGGATGGAACCTTTGCCCCCTGTATTGGAAGCCCAGAGTCTTAACCCCTGGTCCGCCAGCGAAGTCCCTATTCTGGCTTTTAAAATGGAGTTGAACATTTCCATGTGAACTGGTCTTGCTTTTAAAGTAAGTGTTTAGTGTTTTGAAGTCATTTTAAATTTGTCCTGTTTTTTTTTTTTTCTACACTCCCTAGCATCAAGTTGGACACATATTGCTTGATTCCTAAGGATCAGTTCTCACAAACTAGTAGCCACAGATTTGATTCATTTGATTGTTTTTTGTGTTGCCTTAGTGCAACATTGTAAAAGGCAATATACTTAGATAGGTGTCACACGGGGCATGTACTTAAGCAGCCGGACAGGGTGTTAGGTGACCTGGCTGCTGCATGTGTTTCTGTGCCTTCATTAGAAATTTGAGTTTCCACCACTGCTCGAGACTCATGTGCTTGGAAGGGTCCCTCCACCTCCATCCCCCTCTTCCTGACGTGACATCTGCAGGGATCTCTCCTGCACTGACCTCCACCAGCACCTGCCCTCAAGGAACTTAATTCCTTAACTAGTATATACATCCTCGTGTTTTTGCTCTTCTCTGTAGGTATTTGTCCTCTTTTGCTAATCACATTCTAGATCCTTTGCAAGCAGGTTCTTATACCACTTGGTAGCCCCAGTCGTGTCTTCTACAGCATGCGTGCTTGCTCAGTCACTAGGTCATGTCAGACTCTTTGCCTGCCACGCTTCTTTGTCCATGGGATTCTCTAGGCAAGAATACTGGAGGGGGTGCTATTTCACAGAGTAGGTGCCAAATACGTGTTTGTGGGCAACTGAGATGGATATTCTGAGACAGTTGTTTTTTAATTTCAAAAATACTTTTACTTATTTATTTGACTGCCCCGGGTCTTAATTGCAGCATGTGGGATCTTTAGTTGCAGCATGTGAATTCTTAGCTGTGGCATGTGGGATTTAGTTCCTAGACCAGGGATGGAACCCAGGCCCGCTGCATTGGGAGTATGCAGTCCTAGCTGTTGGACCAACAGGGAAGTCCCAAGATAGTTACTTTTAATGGGCACTTTTCTGGGAGGACTTGACTAATCTTATGGCCACAATGCTTGTGGCCATATCTCCATTTCATGTTTGATTGTAATCATGGATCTCTTTTTACTTTTTGTCCTTTATAAGCATTTAAAGATAGGTTAAGTCTCTGAGATACATCCAAACCTTGGTGCTTTCCCTTCACCTTCTCCAAAGACTCTGTTTGTTAAGCATCTGTCTGCTTTTTCGGAAGCTAGCTAGATGTTTTCCTGAATTAGTTCAAGTACAGGAGACAGACTTCAGCAAGGATGGTATTAGACACATTCAGTAGTGTCATGTTCCTTAAAAGAAAATTATTCAGCACTTACTCTGTGCTCTGTGTTGAGTAAACATGACTGGAAATTCATGACTTTTTAAGGAGCTTTCAGTCTAGCTGGAGAGATACTATATACATGCATGAAATATATATAAAACCCAAGACCCTATGTATATAGCTCAGTCGGTAAAGAGTCTGCCTGCAGTGCAGGAGACCCAGGTTCGATCCCTGGGTTGGGAAGATCCCCTGGAGAAGGAAATGGCAACCCACTCCAGATCCTCACCTGGAAAATCTCATGGACAAAGGAGCCTGGTGGGCTGCAGTCCATGGGGTCGCAAAGAGTCGGGCACGACTGAGCGACTAACACTTAACACTTAAAGTCTCAGTAAGTGCTGTGAACTCCAAGGAAGGCAATGTCTCTAAAGAGAAAGGAGAAGGTTTCAGGAGAAGACAGGTTAGTTCTGGGCCTTGAGCAAACGTAGAATTTGTAGACGTGAAATTGAGCTGGGAAGATACACCAAAAGAAGGGGGAAAATTTGTAGTGAGAAGTGTTAGAGTCACAGATAATCCAACACTTACTATCAAACCACAGATTTCTGAATCTTATTCCTTATTTGAAGAAGACCTTGTGGCACTCTCATTGGAATTCAACAAAATATTAAAAATGTCTGTGTAGCACCTAATGCATAATAGGTGATCAATAATTGCGTGTTTGCTTTATAGCAACTGTCAAAAGTGGCCAAAGAGGGATTTTCCTGGTGGTCCAGCGGCTAAGTCTCTGCACTCCCAGTACAGGAGGCTCAGGTTCTATTCCTGGCCAGGAAACGAGATCCCACATGCCTCAGCTAAGATCAAGGATCCTTTGTGCTACAACAAAGACCCGGCACAGCCAAATGAGTAAATACATTCTTTAAAAGTAGGCAAAGCAAGTGTGTGGTCCAAGAGAAAGGACTGTCTAATGGAAACACAAGGGAGTGGTGACACGTGATGAGGGAGACTTAGGTGCCCTGGAGGGTCACCTGCTGGAGAGCGGAGATGTCTGGATGAGGGTCTGGGCTTTAAGCAGTCGGCTGCTCTGCACAGGGCAGCACTGGTGATTTTTTAGCAGATTTTGCAAGTTTCTAATTTGGAAAGTACACATGCAGAGGCACCGGAAGTCGTGGGTGGCGGGAGAGGGCTGAGTCCGATCCACTCATTATGCTCATGCGAGTGAGGTTTTGTCTCCAATGATGTGAGAAAGGTTTAGGTCAAAGTAAGACTTCTAAAACACAGATAGCCTGAAATACTAAAATCCTGAGATCTAAAATAATCTAAGTCTGAAATACTAAATTTAAAATACTGACAACCCATGAGGACCCCGCCGCCACACTCCAGAGCCAGGAATTCTGAGTAATTCCTCTGTGAATCATTCAACTGCTTTGTATTCCAGAAACTCAACCGGCATGATAGTGATTCTCTAATTTTGCCAAGTTGGAATCAATTCTAGGCAAGAGGACTGATGAACAGCTGAAGTTTTCCCTAGCTCAACAGCTCTTAAATAAGTAATATATTTTCTATGTATTATTTATATTTGTAGCTATTGTTCGTAAGCTGGTCAGGCCTGCCCAACCGTTTTGCCAATGTTGTGTGGCCGTTGTTCTCAGAGTAACAGTGAAATGTCATCATTTTCCTGAACAAAATTGAACAGCTAATAAGCCTTTTTGGTGAAAGGAGAGGAAGAGAAATAAGGGAAACATTTTACAATTTCTATGCATTCTGCTATTTTAATTTCTCGTTGTCCATCTTAAACAATAACCCACACTATGTTTATGGATCAGAGGAAATTCATGATCTTTACCTTTGTTCAAGTTTTAAAAAATAGCCATTTGGGGCTTCCCTGGTGGCTCAGATGGTAAAGAGTCTGCCTACAATGCAGGATACTGGGGTTCGATCCTTGGGTTGGGAAGCTCCTAGGGAAGGTAATGGTTACCCACTCCAATATTCTTGCCTGGAGAATTCTATAGACAGAGGAGACTAGTGGGGTATAGTTCATGGGGTCACAAAGAGTCAGACACAACTGAACGGCTAAAACTTCCACTTCTTTTTCCTTTGGATTACCCAAGAGAAAGAGTGGGATGAGGGATAGTAAGGGAATTTGGGATGGATGTGTACACACTGCTATATTTAAAGCACTACTGTGTAGCACAGGAAACTCTGCTTAAAGTCATGTGGCAGCCTGGACGGGAGGGGAGTCCGGGGGAGAGAGGGTAGATGTATGCCTGAGTCCCTTTGCTGTCCACCTGAAACCATCACAAGATTGTTAATCAGCTACACCCCAGTACAAAATAAAAAGCTTAAAAAAAAAGTAGCCATTTGGCCCAAACAGCACGACAAACCAAGTGGAAAAGAGGAGAAATAAGCTTTATAGTCAGAAGGTATATTTGAGTTGAGGTCTGGGTTGAAAAACCTCTATTAAGTCAGAAGAGTCTAGCAGAGTCGTCAGAAGGCTCTTTGATCAGAGTGGTTTCAGATCATTCTACTGCCAAGAAGCTCCCCGCCTGGTCCTTTTTGTAGAAGGACATGCCTTCCCAACCTGAGAACTAAACACAAGTAGATGGAAAGGATGTTGACCCAGCTGCAATACTGTTGTGTGACACTTAACTTCGACCTTGAAAGGAGCAGGGCATTATCCTATCAGAGAACAACAAATGCATCCACTTGAAAAGTCCAGAGGGGACTTAACTCTTTGACTATTATTTTATGTCACCCCAAGAGATTCTGAGATAACTCTGTACAGGCAGATTTATCTCAGATGCACGTAAGTGTGGATCATGTAAACAAGGCTTGATGTCTTTAATGAAAGCCCCAAAGTTGGGTGGATTGATTAAGAGTCTACTGTGTACCCAGCCTTGGGCTGAGTCCTGAGGATATGACAACAAGTAGTCCATGATTCCTGCTTAGGAGCTGAGGCAGTCATGAGGCACCCACATCAGAGCAAACATTCTCTCAAGGCAGCCTATGCAAATACTAGGTGAGGGGCACCCTCAGTGCTACTGTATTTCCAGTGGGAAGCTTGGCAGCATTCAGGGGCAAATCAGTTCAGTTCAGTCACTCAGTCGTGTCCGACTCTTTTTGACCCCATGAACCGCAGCACACCAGGCCTCCCTGTCGATCACCAGCTCCCAGAGTTTACCCAAACTCATGTCCATTGAGTTGGTGATGCTATCCAACCATCTCATCCTCTGTCCTCCCCCTCTCCTCCTGCACTCAATCTTTCCCAGCATCAGGGTCTTTTCAAATGATACTATGTATCAATTTGACTGGGGCTGCCGGCTCAGACAGTAGTTGAGGATGGGGTTTATAGCTGAATCATGAGAGGCTTTGACAGCCAGGAGCACTTCAGCTTTGCAGGCAGCTAAGGGCCATGAAAAGACTTTAACCTGCAGCATCAAGAGTGCCTTTAATTTAGGAAGATAAACCTGGTAGCGATGTGTTGGGGAAATCAGAGTCAGGAGCAACAAGTCCATAGGAGAGCTGGAATGGCTTAGATGGCAGCTGGCAGAGAATAAGCTGGGATGGGACTAGAAAAAGACAAATGAGTGGAATCATGATGAAAGAAGCAGTCTTTGTGTTTGCTTCCTTCCTGGTTGGATCGAAGTTACTGTCTTAGCTCAGGCTGTTATAACAAGATGCCGTGGACCAGGAGCTTAAACAACAAACATTCATTTCTCACAGTTCTGAAGATGGGGAAAGGAAGTCCAAGATCAGCAGATGCTCTGTCTGATGCGGACGTGCTCCATGATTTGCAGATGGCTGTCTTCTCACTGTATCCTCACTTGGCTGAAAGAAAAATAATTTCTCTTGTGTTTCTTTTTATACAGACACTGATTCCATTCATAAGAACTCCACCTTCTTGACCTAATTCCCTCCCAAAGACCCCACCTCCAAATACCATCACAATGAGGGGTCAGGATTTTAACATGTGAATTTTGAAGGGATATAAACATTCAGTCCATAACATTTACCATAATTATATCTATAATACTACTGATTTAAATGCAAGTTTCTTGAAAGTAATGCCTTGTTTGCAAAGCGGGCTCTGTTGGTTGAATTAAATTGCGTATAACCTAATACACAATTATGCTGAAATCAAATCAATGCTGAAATCAGATTTTTTCAGACTGATTATGCTATTAATAAAAATCTGTCTAGCTGCTCTCTAAGACATACCAACTATTACTCTGTTTTGGATGTCAAGATTATTTCATGCAAACAGTGTATTTCCTGACAGTGCATTACTTTGAATAGAAACAGTCCCACCCCACGCCCTGCAAAACACACACAATCAAAAGTCTCAGAATCAGAAATGCTTATTATTAGTTAAATAAAAACAGAAAGGAAATGTGTAAGAAAGCCAACACTTTATTTGAGGCAGAAACCTAAAAACTCTAAGGGGTGTTAATCAATTTCTTGGGCATTTAAGCATTTCATCACATTTTGTTTTTCTACTTTTTAAATTCATCAAACCTCCAGCTTGGGGATTTCTGATCTATAAAAAACTTTTTTTTTTAATGTAAAAAGTTTTTCAACAAACATCCCCAACAACCTTTTATATGAATACCACTTCTCCTCAGAATGCAAAAATAGAAACTACTTTTTATTCTGAATGTATAGTGTTCTGTTCTCTGAGGCTGACTGGAGTGCCTACTTTATCTAAGCGTCAGAGAGTTCTTTGCTTAGTCTGGCCATCTCTTGCAAGAGCTGTGTATTTTTGGGGCACTGGGGCAACCTCATGTCCACTGCTGATACTAATTGTGTCTTCTTACACTGCTTTTTCACTTTTGTTCACAAGCTGAATATTTTTACACTTTTGTTCATTTCGGATCACCCACTTTTCATATGAGAAGTAGAATACTCAGCATAATCTTTGATTACATCTGGGCTCTAATACTTGATGGGTGCATGACCTTGATTAATTATCTCTGGAGCCTTTGTTTCCTTATTTGAAGGTGGGGATAATGAACCCTACTTTCCAATAATTTGTGCACATCAAATAAAATGAGATAATGAAGGTAGAGGATACAGTAATCTTAGTAAACATTAGTAAACATTTCCATATTTGGTGGGTATTTCTCCCTGAGCATTCTAGTGCTTCAGGATGATGTGTAATGAAGAGACAGAGACAAATCCCTCTGTGCTTTGTTAACAATAACAGTGGTTCTCAAAGTGTGGTCCCCCAACTAGCAGCATAGGCATCCACTTCAGTCCTACTAAATCAGGAACTCCAGGGTGGGGTCCAGCAAATAGTGTTGTAAAAACTTCCCAGGTGCTTCTTTTTTCTTTTTTAATTTTTGCCGGCGTATATTTGCTTTGTACTGTTGTGTTATAGCTGAATCATGAGAGGCTGTATGCCACTGTATGGCAAAGTGAATCAGCTATAAGTGAAAGTGTTAGCCGCTCGGTCATGCTCGACTCTTTGCAACCCCATGGACTGTAGCCCACCAGGTTCCTCTGTCCATGGAATTTTCCAGGCAAGAATACTGGAGGGGTTAGCCATTCCCTTCTCCCGGGGATCTTTCCAACGCAGGGATGAAACGTGGGTCTCCTGCACTGCAGGCAGATTCTTTACGGTCTGAGCCACCAGGGAATCGGCTGTGTGTATACACACAGCCCCTCTTTTTTGGACTTCTTTCCCATTTAGCTCACCACAGAGCACTTAGGGTTCCCTGTGGTGTGCAGTAGGTTCTCATCAGTTATCTATTTTATGCATAGTATCAATAGTGTATAGATGTCAGTCCTGGTCTCCCAGTTCATCCCACCCTCCTCCCAGGCGATTCTGATGCACACCGACGTTTGAGATCTGTTGATCCTAGATAAAGGCCAGGATGGTGTGTATGTGGGTCAACCAGGGCAAAGGTGGGTATGTGTACATGCACGTGAGTGTGTGTGGCCGGTGGGGTGCTGGAGTGTCAATCTTCATTATTTACAAATATAGCTAAAGGAAATAAGTCATGGACGTGGATCCGGAGAGTAACTAAATAATGTAGATGTGGTCTTCTGTGTCTGGTCATGTTATTTGTTTCCTTTCTTTGTCAAGCTAGGTCTTGGGCACCAGGGAATTAGGGGTAAATAGAGCTTGAGGCCTGTGTCCTGTTGAGATCTTGCAGTGGTCCTGAATCCTGGCCTCAGAGTCACAGCTCTGGTGCCTCCAGATGGGCCCGGTTGTCTTGGAGGAGTCGGGGACCTATCTTCCCCTGGGAGCAGGCACTGAGCTGTCACTGGAAAGGCAGAACACACTCTATTCAGAATTTTTCTTTTTTTAGTGTAGGTCATTTTGCCAACTTCCTATGGCTCTGAACCAGGCCCCATTTGAGTTTTGCACTTGACGGGCAGGAGGGCTCAGTGTGTGTGTGTGTTAGTTGCTCAGATGTGTCCGACTCTGCCATCCCACGGACAGTAGCCCGCCAGGCACCTCTGTCCATGGGATTCTCCAGGCAAGAATACTGTAGTGGATTGTCATTCCCTTCTCCAGAGGATCTCCTCGACCCAGGGATCGAACCCAGGTCTCCTGAATTGCAGGCAGATTCTTTCCCGATTGTGGTTGAGTTGACCCTAAATGCTGTTAGCGTCACATGAGAAGCTACTTCTGAAAATGGTCACAGTTCTCACCCTTCAGTATTTTATGTTTAAATGATAGCGAAGCAGTCACATACACTAATCCATGTCTAGAGATCTATCTCCCTCCGCTCCCGTAGAACAAATTCGGTCCCGTCTGCGGAGTCTGCAATCGGTTGGCCTCTGCCCCCTTGTGGACAGTCGGTCTCACTGCATCCTGAGCTGAGCCTGTCACTTACTTCCTTAGGGTCATTGGTGAAAGGTCTAAGGTTTGCCTCTCTATTCTGTGTCCTTTCTCCTATCCTGAGCTTCTGTAGCCATGTGACTTTTCATTTAGCCGATATTGATTTGGGGAGATACAAACGTTATGATCAAAACCATCTCACCACCGTTGTGTGGATCAGGTGCTCATTGCTTAGGGATGTGTGACATTTGGCACAACTGGTGGGTTTCTGTGAATACATTTGCTGCACCTCATGCTTGAGGTTCTTTTAATACACATTTAAAAATTTATATTTTAAAATAGAAGTATTTTAAAATTTTATACTGGTAATATGTTTGCTTTAGAAAAATTAAAAATGACACCCTCACTTCTAACACTTAGGTAGATGTTGTGCTGTTTATCATTCCATGTACCTCTCCTACCCCAAATTCCTACTTTCTCACCTTTCTCGTCCCTGTGAGTGATAGTTGCTCAGTCATGCCTGACTCTTTGCAACCCCATGGACTGTAGCCTGCCAGGCTCCTCTGTTCATGGAATTTTCCAGGCAAGATTACTGGAGTGGGTTGCCATTTCCTTCTCCAGGGGATATTCCCGACCCAGGGATCCTGCATTGCAGGAGAGTCTTTACCATCTGAACCACCAGGGAAGCCTACTATTAACAGACATTTCTAAGTATAAAGACAGGTCAACTCTTTCCTGATTCCTCTTTAATTCTACTCATTTCTTCCACAGACAAGAAAACAGAGATGAGGAGGGGAGATTAGACAAGGTCAGAGGGTGAACAATGCTGACTTTGTGTCCTGGACTTTTCTGATTGGGATGGGCTGTAGTCATCACGAAGTGACTCAACGCCCCTCCTGGTTCAGCCTGGTCATTTCACACCACCTAAGACACATAGCCCCTCTTCCTCCTTTTTTTGACCTCTTCTTTATCATCAATTCCATCTGCAGGCTCAAATCTCCCTTTCCTTTGGCTCCTTAACATCCTTCTTCATTTTCAGTGTCAGAGAAAAGGAAAAGAAAGTTATTGTCTGAGTATTATTGGCTGGGCTGAGAATGCTTTCTAGGTTCCCACCTGGGAGCTTCCACAGCCTTCTGTGAGCCTGTTCATATTTTTCTTATTGGTTAATAAAGGCTCTTAGAGTTACTAATGCTAGGTCTGCCATCAAAGTTAAAAATTTTTTTTTATTCATTCACTCACTCATTCATCCAACAAACATTTAGCACTTAAGATGTGTCAGAGGTGGTTCTAGATTTTGGGAATTCAGTGATTTTAAAAGGATCACTGGGGTCTCTGCTCTCATGGAGGGAAGAGGAACATGAAAGCAAAGAAGTAGTTTTATATTTTGGTGAGTGTCTTGCAGAAAACAAGAGGTGATGGGGGAGGTTGCTACTTCTCTGAGTAGGTGACATTTAATTTAGGAACTAACAATGAGAAGAAGTTAGGAAAATCTTCTGGGCAGAAGAAACAGCAAGTGCAAATACTCAATCGTCTGAGTAGGCTTCTTGCACCCGAGGACCTAAATGAAGGTTGCTGGGGGTCATAGCAGAGAAAATAAGAGGGATGAAGAGGTAGGAAGGCCAAGGTAAATTTGGTTCTCAGCCTAGATATGAGGCTTCAAACAAGGTTCAAAGCCAAAGGATTGGAGAAGAGAAAATGGGTTTGACAAATGTATCTTTAAGAGGAAGAATGAGCTGAACTTGTTAATAATTAAAGTAGGGGGTGAGGAAGAGAGTCTGCCCCAGGTTTCTTAGGAGGGCAGCAGCGTGGGTGGTGGGTTCCACGAAGACCCCACTAATCAGGATCTTATCCAAATTCCCACAAGGAGGAGGAGCAGATTGCATGTGTGTGTGGGGGGGGGTGGGGGGAGGATAGAAGAGCATTTTCCCCGCTACACGTGCTAAGGCCCCAGCACAACAGGGCACAAGCAACCAATTTCAGGTCTGTGTTTTCATTCTGAACTGAAGAGAGGCACCTCCCTACCCCCCATCCTGGCTGATCAGAGGGCTCAAACTGAAACATGAAGGAAAGGACTTTATTCCTAAGAGACGGAAAACTCCCTCATCTAGATCACTATAACCTATCCATCTGCATCTGTAACTAGTAGATTCATACGTAGCTACACCGGGTTGCAAAGTGTCAGACACGACTTAGTAACCAAACAACAACTAGCTGGCATGCCTGGAATTAATGGGGAGAATCCTTAACCATCATGAGAAAAATAAATCCACTGCAAATCAACGCTTGCCATTTTTAACTACCCCTCTTGGTGGTTTTTGATGTCAAAACCCCTGTTTGTTTCCCCCAAGTGGTACCTCAAGGTCAGCAGTACCTGCATGAGGTACTGCTCACTAAGTACCTGCTCACTAAGACCTCGCAGGTTCTTAGCTTCTGCTCATCACCAGGGAGGACGGCCGGCTAGCCCCTTGAGGCATCCCAGGTGTGAATTTCCTTTATTACCTTGTGATCAATTATCTTTTTAAGTCTGACCTTGCCAACACTCCAAATTCAAGGAAAATGAATTCAGGTGTTTCTGTGCGATGCATTTGGAAATTAGAAAAAGAAGTAAAAACTTTATTTGGAAAATAATATGGAGTTTTTCCCCAAAGCTTTCTCACACTGATAATCTCATTGACTATATAAAAGCTCTGTAAGGTATAGAAACAGAAGGCCCATCTTCCTGACGTGAAAACTGAGGCCCGGCGAGGCAGGACTTGCCTGAGTCAGGGGGAACAGGGGCAGGCATGTATATCTCCAGGCAGACTGCCAAACGCCTTCCTTGATACCATCTCCTTGTGAGTAGTTGCAATAGTCATCACACCAACTCCACTTTGTAGATGAAGAAACCGAACCTCAGACGTGACTTGCCAGAGACCAGGCAGCTGTAAGGAGCTATTCTGATGCCTACTGGTGACCTGCAACTCAGCTGTGCATTAACCACCCAGAGTTACAACAGACCCCGCAAGTTAAAGGCAAGGCCCGAAACAAGATTGCCCCCACTTAGATGTCAGCTGCAAGGGGGAGCCCCAGGCCACCCATACTTCTGATCAACTAGCTACAAACCTGGGGTATTCCCATTACCTCCCTCAGGTTCAATAATTTGTTAGAATGACTCCCAAAACTCAGGAAAATTCTATGCCTCATCGTTTAGTAGATATGTCATGCCGGACTCTTTGCGACCTCATGAACTGCAGCACACCAGGCTTCCTTGTCCTTTCACTATCTCTCGTGGTCGCTCAAACTCATGTTCATTGAGTCGGTGATGCCATCCAACCATCTCATCCTCTGTCGTCCCCTTCTCCTCTTGCTTTCAATCTTTCCCAGCATCAGGGTCTTTTCCAATGAGTTGGCTCTTCTCATCAGGTAGCCAAAGTATTGGAGCTTCAGCTTCAGCATCAGTCCTTCCAATGAATACAGGCTTGATTTCCTTTAGGATGGACTGGTTTGATCTCCTTGCTGTCCAAGGGACTCTCAAGAGTCTTCTCTAGCACCACAATTCAAAAGCATCAGTTCTTCATGCTTACAACTGTAGTTTTATTCTAAATCAGGATCAGCCACGCAAAAAGACACACAGGGTGAGGTGTGGAGGGTCCTAAATGCAGAGCTTCTGTGTCCTCTCCCCGTGGAATCAGAGCATGTAACCCTCCCAGCACAGCCAGGAAGCTCACTGAGCCTCAGTGTCTGGAACTTATATTGGGGTTTCATCACTTGGGCATGATTGATAACTTAATCTCCAGCCCCCCACTGCTCCCCAGGCTCAAATCTCCCAATCCTCTAGTCACGTGGTTGGTCTTTCTAGTAACCAGTCTCCATCCTGACCCATCTCATTACTAGAAATTCAGGTGTGACCAAAGGGCTCATGAATAACAGACACTCCTATCACTCGTGCAATTCCAAGCATTTAAGAAGCTCCATCCCATGGAGAAGGAAATAGCAACCCACTTCAGTATTCTTGCCTAGAGAATTCTATGGACAGAGGAGCCTCGCAGGCTCCATGGGGTCGCAAAGAGTCGGACAGAACTGAGTGACTACACTTTCACTTTCTTTCAAGTGTTCACGTGCCACAACTAAAAAGAACCTGCATGCCACAGCTAAGACCTAGTGCAGCCGAATAAATAAAAACAAATAATAATATATATTTTTTTAAGTTTCATCCCAGGAATCTGGGACAAAGACCAGACAAATTCTTTGTTATAGAATAGTAACAGAGCCTGGTCTTGACCCTATGTCTGCAGAATTCAGGTCGAAGGCTTTCCTCGCCACCCCACACCAGGCCCCCAGCACCTGGCCCCCACCTGGCTTTCTGGCTGTGCATTTAGGAGTGAGAAATCATGATGTATTCTGACCTCCCAAAGACCTGGAGAGAGGCCACAGGCTTTTGAAAACCACACCCGTCCTTCTGTTTGCCCACCTGAAACCAGACCAAACTCATAACCCAACCACCACGTTTCTAAAGTGACAAAGCTGGAGCAGGAAGGATGCTGGCACGCACCCTGTTCCTCTCCCATCTCAGCAGAGAGCTTGTCTTTGGGACTGGACAGTGCAGGGCTTCGGAAAGCAAGCCAGTGGGAGGTGCCAGTACAGACCACGATGCAGAGGTCTGCATCTATCCTTAATCTGCATTTTAAAGAAAAGCCCTCCATCCCACACAGCTCTCTGCCCTAGAGAGCTGTTTCAAAATGTGCAAGCCAAAATGGAATGGTGGATGAGAAGTGATTTCAGAGCAACAGAATCCAGGGTATGCAGGCTGCCAAAGGACAGTGGTCCACTTTCATTATCAGCGCAAAGCTCTGCTGCCTTCCAGTGGCCGGGGGAAAGGATTCTCATTTACTACACACCTACCACGTGGCATGCAATATGTGAGGCATCCACAGATGCCACACATCACGTAACCCTTACTATTCTGTGGACTGTACCTAATCACGCTAATTTAATAGAGAAACAGGTCCTAAGAGATTAAAGAACTCACCCAAAGATATGCAGTTAGGAAGAGGCAAAGCTATGATTCAAACCCCAGTTCAGTTCCAAGACCCATTCTTTTACCTATACTAGGCTGCCACCAGGAGCTGGTCATAGCTGGGTAAATGTTGCCATCATTTCTGTTAGCTTGCTCCTTTATTAAGGATATTTTTGTACAAATAGGTAATTAAACTGCGAGCCTCAGAAAACCTGTAATTTTGAAAGCCCAGGGCAGCAAAACGAAGCTCAGCAAAGAAAAGCTTCATTTACATTAACCCAGCTGGGAGATTACTTAGGTCATTTCTCTGAAAGCCCTCTGACCTTCCTCTGAGTTGTTTAAACATTAGGCTGGTTTCAAATCTTAATCCACTGCTAACTCAGGCCTCTGGTGCAGAACAAATGCCCTATTAATGATAAAGTCGCAATCACATAAAAGGCTCGCTGTGGGATTATAAGCGCAGCCCTATTTCCAGCTCCTATTTCCAGTTTTTATTTTACCTCCTTTTACTGGCCTCTGTTGGTAACACGTGGTTACCTCTCTACTGGGCTAGGCAAGCAGGAGGCTAGAGCCGGCATTAGCTCAGCGCTAGTGCCACCTGGTGGTCAGCCTATGTGTCTGCAGGTCCTCCTAGCGTTTCAGATAAAAGGGTGGTGGTGTTCATTATAAGCTTCCCTCATAGTTCAGTTGGTAAAGAATCCTCCTGCGATGCAGGAGACCCAGGTTCGATTTCTGGATCGGGAAGATCCGTTGGAGAAGGGATAGCCTACCCACTCCAGTATTCTTGGGCTTCCCTTGTGGCTTAGCTGGTAAAGAATCCGCCTGCAACGCGGGAGACCTGGGAGACCTCCAGGTAAAGAATCCTGGAGAAGGGAAAGGCTACCCACTCCACTATTCTGGCCTAGAGGACTCCAGGGACTGTATAGTCCATGGGGTCGCAAAGAGTCGGACATGACTGAGCGACTTTCACTTCACTTGCAATGAATAAATTAGGTTTACTTCTTACTATCATATTCTTATAGTAGTAAAAAATAAAACTGATTTGGTCTCTGCCTTCTCCGGGTCATCAAACAGGTGTTTTCACTAAAGCACAGGAGATGCTTGTGTGAGGAAGGCAGTGAATGAGGCCGCCACCTACTTATAATACTGCAAGATTCTAAGTTACTGTGATGACTGATTCTTGAACGTGGACAATTGTGTTTATTTTGACTTCATGCGGGTAGAGCACAAAAATGTGTTGGCCTCTGATTCTTTCACTCTTTCAGATCCCTGGCCCCACTGATACCTAGATGTAAATGCCATCAATGTACAGGTGGCATCACTTCCTTCCTCTTTAGGTCCACAGTCTAACACCCCAGCCCAGGAAAAAAATGAGAGGGCTCAGTGTATCCCAGACCATTTTCACAATTGATTTTTATTTCCTTCTCAAGGCACTTCTCAGCCTTGCTATATATTTGGGGAAATTACTTGGCCTTTCTGAGCATCAGTCTTCCCCATCTGTAAAACGGACATAATTATGTTTGCTTTGCTGGATGATAGTAAGAAATAAACCTAATTGTGGAAATAAATGAAGATCGTCCAAATGAGAACCAACAGAGCTTGCTACAGCGGGGGAGCCAGACACCAACAGTGAGTTTGCAGAGACGCAGAAGCAGACAGAGTGGGAAAGCTTTACAATTAAGAAAGGAGAAGACATCCTGTGTGCTCTGGTTGGAGGTTGTTGCCATGGGGAAGCTGGAGGCGGGCTGACTAGAAGCAGGGGGCATCTGATGTGACTGGTTCAGGGAATATTTTTTGGCTTAGTTCTGAGGTGGAAGTGGGGGCAAAAGTTAGGGAAGCTGGCAGTCAATGACTGAGTCCTGACCATTCTGGTCCATTACTGCAGAGGCTATGATTTGGCTTACTGTGCCGGTTGCTGCAGACGCTGTGGGTAGAAATTCTGCTGTTACATGTAGTCTGGCCACTGTCTTATATATTCCATCTTTCACGATGCATTTAAGGCTTGTCACATGGTAAATGACATGCACAGATATTCAGTGAACGGCGATCATTAGTATTACAGTTCGCCTTGATCCGAAGTGACTCTAAAGTAGTAACTGAGCTGGACTTCAGCGTCAGCTTCCTGGCCACTGTTCTCTCTGTTCCAGTCAGGGTCGGATCGGGAAAGCAGAAACTGTACCGCCTATTTAAACAAAGATAATTCAACATGGTAAATGGGTTACAGGAAGAGGAAGACAGGGGAAGTTAAAGGAGGACAATGAGGTAATACAGAGCTACTTCAGGAAAGAACTGCTGCCCTTCCGGCTGCAGGAACAATTAGAGGCTGACGCTATTGGAACTCAGAAGCCCAAAGGATGGGCTTCTTGGAGCAGAGCCCAGACCTCCCACGAGGGCCGTGCTGCTCCCCAGTTACCCGGGTCCAAGCTCGCTCTGCTTGCCGCACAACAGGCCAATGAATCCGAGATAAGGGACGGAGTCAAGCAAGAGACTTTAATCAGGGACCCAGATGATTGAGAAGATGGCAGGCTGATGCCTCAAAATAACCATCTTATCCGGGTCTGGATGCCAGCTTCTTTTATAGACCGGAGATGGGGGGAGGTGAGGAAGCAAAGTAAAAAGTCCATTAATCTTGCAAACATCTCCTAGAACGGCAAGCCTCAGGCAGGGGATGTGCTAATTTCTTCCTTCCTGCCATCCACAGGTGGACAGGGTCCTGAACAAAGTCTCTTTAGTTTAACAGGCAGAGGGGGCAGGATTCTCTGAGGCAGGCCATTCTGATAACAAAGGCAATGAAAAGCAAATCAAAGAAACTGTTCCAACATGGAGTCGAAAACTGGCTTCTTCTCTGCTGGTGCTGGCACCTCAGAAGCCCCCAGGAGGGGCTGAAGGAAGGGGACCCAGAAGGTCGAGCAGCAGACTGGTGCAGGCATGCCTGAGGGGTCACCATGAGCCTGGTTCAGGGAGACTGGAAGATCCCTGGAACCTGGAACCAGTTGTTTCTTGTGAGAATATCTCCTGCCATATGAATAAACAAGAAATGTCACAGCCATCAGTGATTTCTAGCCTCCAAATGTGAATGCGAGCTCCCCAACCTATAATCTGGCAGATGCTACCACCCGCTACAGTGATTGCTGAGGAGCTGGAGGATTGCAAGAAGGTGAACAAGGAAACGGGATTGGCCCCAGAGAGCTGAGGTGCATATGAAGGGAATGAATTCAGTTATCCCAGAGGCTTGCATCTTCCCATACATAGAATATGCTATATTCCTTAACTTCATACTTGATCTTTGATGTTCAGACTGCCTTCTCCCTTTGTTGCAAACTTGTTGCAAGCCTGACTTCCCCACTGCCTCCTTGGAGTAATTTTCTCAGAGCTACAGAGATGCTGTCTCCTAGGCTCAGAGTCCTAAGCAGTCCCACCAAATAAAATAGCTCTCTACTTTCAGGTTGTGACTGTATTTTAGTCGACATTCTGAAACCAACTATGGCTGCAGGGTGAAGAAGCATGGTTGCGGTGACAGTGGTGAGCAAACAAGGAGGAGCTTCGGGGCATTCTCTGTCCCTCTCCTTCTTCTCATTCCTGAGCCAAGAACTCCCCATTCCTTTCCTTAGCAGAGGCCAAACTAGGTGTTTCCAGTCTACAAAGTTAGACTCTTCCCTGAGATTATTGGGATGGAGACCTGGCCCGTTCTTTAGGGAAGGCTGGGCGCTAGCTATTCTTTCATCCAGGGGCAACTACCAGAAACAGTACCAGGCATGATGAAGGTCAAAATGAATCAAACATGGTCCCTTCCCTAGAGGAGTTCATATATTAGTATATATACCAATCAGTATAAGCTAATGTGAACATAAAGTTAAGTTGATGGTCTCATGAAATCACTAATGCCTAGCTCTGTCTGTGAAGGTCTCAGAAGACATTCCAGAGGAGGTAGCATTTAACTTGAGCCATGGAATAGAAGTTGGCCAGGAGGGTGAAGGAGTGAGAGGATATTCGAGGCAGAGGCCAGCGCCTGTGGATGGCCTGGAGGTAGGCATACGAGAGCACCCGTTTGGAGATCTGTAAGGAGGTGTGTCAGGCTGGGGCAGAGGGCTGAAGACAGGGCGACGAGGATGGAGCTCAGAGATGATCAGCCTGCATCATTTGGCTCCCAAAGGGCCTGAGACGACCCTACAGAGATGGGGGACATGGGCGGGGAGGGACATGACCCAGCCTGCAGTTACATAGATCATTCTAGCAGCTGTGTGGAGGGTAGATAGGGAAAGGGAACTGGTGAGATAGGCAGAAAAGCTACTTAAAGGCTGTCATAATACTCATTGGTGGCTTTCAAGATGCATAAGGGACCTTCTAGATCCCTCCCAAGCCCAAGACTGATTCAAAGCAGTGAACATGAATAAACACAAGCAGGAGGATTGTGCCTAAGCTTTGCAGATAACTCCTGCCCGGCAGAGGCACATTGTTAGACGTGCCAGGACCACATTCCAAGGACTGATGAGGCAGCCAGGGGACGGAGTGGAGGTGGCGGAGGGAAGCCAGGCTGGGCAGGAGGAGGCTGCACATTCTGGATGTACCAGCCATCAGTGAGTCTGGCTGGACACCACTCCTGGGATGACTGAAAGCTGGCACAGACTTTGAGGCAGAGCAATGATTTGATCTTGAACTTCTTGATGAAGGTGAAAGAGGAGAGTTAAAAGGCTGACTTGAAACCCAACATTAAGAAAACTAAGATCATGGCATCAGGTCCCATCATTTCATGGCAAATAGATGGGGAAAAAGTGGAAGCAGTGACAGATTTCATTTTCTTGGGCTCCAAGATCACTGCGGATGGTGACTGCAACCACGAAATTAAAAGATGTTTGCTTCTTGGAAGGAAAGCCATGATCAACTAAGACAGTGTATTAAAAAGCAGAGGCATCACTTTGTTGACAAAAGTTCATATAGTCAAAGCAATGGTTTTTCCAGTAGTCATGTACAGATGAGAGAGTTGGACCATAAAGAAGGCTGAGCACTGAAGAACTGATACTTTTGAATTGTGGTGCTGGAGAAGTCTCTTGAGAGTCCCTTGGATTGTAAGGAGATCAAACCAGTCAATCCAAAAGGAAATCAACCCTGAATATTCAGTGGAAGGACTGATGCTGAAGCTGAAACTCCAATACTTTGGCCACCTGATGAGAAGAGCCAACTCACTGGAAAAGACCTTGATGCTGGGAAAGATTGAGGGCAGGAGGAGAAGGAGGTGGCAGAGGATGAGATGGTTGGAGAGCATCATCGACTCAATGGACATGAATTTGAGCAAACTCTGAAAGACAGTGAAAGACAGGGAAGACTTGCCTGCTGCAGTCCATGGAGTCGCAGAGAGTAGGACACCACTTTGCGACTGAACAACAACAAATGACTTAATCAGAGGCTGTGCTTCAGGAGTATTAGAGGGGAGCTGTATGTAGGAAGGATTCAGGTAAGAAAGGAGTCCTGTCATAATACTGCATTCAGACCAGTGATGACAAAGATCAGAATCAGCTTAGTAGCTTTGGGAATGGAGAGGGTGGACCAACATTGGAAGAGAGACTTATGGGAACTGATAAGGAAATGGGGAAATAGGAGTCAAAATGCTCCCAATTTCTTTGTTCCCATGAATGAGAGGGTGATAGAAATTGGGAAGGCAGGTGAAGGAATAATTGCAGTGCCAGCTGTTGGTATCTGAATATCGGATTTCCTTTTCCAGTTGTATTCATGTCACTGGTGGTGTTCTGTGATGGAGCCAAACTCATCACTTGTGACTTCGATGAGGGTTATAGAGCAACAGGTGAGGGACCCATGGAAAAATGAGGCGTAAGTCTCCAAGAACACTTTGATTTCTGGTAATAATTTTTGTTGCAACCATAATCATAATAGCACTCCATTTATTTTATATTCCTGTTTGAAAGTGTTCCATTAGGCCAGTTTCATGGAGGATACAGTGAAATTGGTCTACTAATTCACTCCTGGTAGTCCTGTGAGTACAACACTTTAGAAAGCAATATGGTAATGCGCGAAAATCCCACTGCTGGGAATTTATCCTAAGGAAATGCACGTTTTTAAAGTAAAAGCTGAGAGCCCAGAGAAGTTCATTAAAGTGTTGTCTATGCTAACCAAAAATAGAGAAAACATAAAACTCCCATGGAAGGAAATGGTTTGGTAATTGATGCTATGACGATTCAATGAAATATCATGAGCCTATTAAGATGCAAACTGCAATTATACTGATGGGGGAAATGTGTAAACAAGTTAGATATGATAAGTAGGAGTAGAGAGAGCAGAGTACAAGACACTTTGTATGCTGTAGTGTAACTGAATTTGTGTGTGGGTGTGGATAAAGCCTGGAAAGTAACTGGAAGAAATAAAAGTAGATATTTCTGTAAATAGCATGAGCTCAGGGGTCAGAATGCTGGGCTCATATCTCATGATTTGCTAGCCTGTGATACCATGGATGATGTCTTTACTTTCTCTTAGGTTCAGTTCCTTACCTACAAACTGCGGGTAACAAATGGGCATAATAAAAATACCCATCTCGAGGAACTGAAAGCATCCAAATGAGATGATTCACATAAAAGCTCAATAAATGTGCCTGTTATATGGGTGATTTCTATTTTAAATATATTATAAGTAGATTACATCAATATCTTAAAAAATGCACAAGTGATAGATCATCGTTCTCTGTAATGGAGTTACATAGACCCACGTGGAATTAAAAAAAACATTGAGAAGAAAATGTTAGGGGCTGGGTTCTCC